>NC_141810.1:12155194-12312972 GCF_057944985.1 Cucurbita pepo subsp. pepo
TCTACAAATGAAGGTATTAGTAATAGTAATATAAGACCGTCCTATATAAAAGAAATACCATAAAAGAAGAACAAAAAACACTAAAACAAGATAATTTAATTATTATCATGAACATGAACAAGATTATTACCTGATAGATCCAGGGATTTATCTGTTGATGTACTTCTTCGATCAACGGACCTCGTATAACTGTCACGGGAACCTGAAAAGTCGAAGAAAGTTGTCTCTCATGAGAATTATGTTTGATGCCTAAGGTCCTTATTCCGGCGAGGAAACATACCTGTTTATTGGGAACTATGGGAAATGTCCCATTTGGACGGAAAATATAAGCCCCAGCATTCTGAAAATGTTACCAATGGAGTTAGAAATCAAATAACTGGAATAACCATTTTCAAATAACAGTCTACCTGTGGAGCTTTGTCCCGTCTTCCATCATATCCTGAATAGTAGCTGTATGATTGATCAACCAATTCATCAACCTTCAATGATTAAAAATAGATATGTCAGCTACATAAACTCACAGGTTCTTCCTTCCTTCCTTCTCTTTTTTTCAAGAAGAGGGCTCAAAATGAAGAACAGTTCGGTGTTTTTGCATAAGAATGTTATGCAAAATAAACTTGTAGAGTTGCATAAGATTGTTTGTTAGAATTCATACCGATCTCTTGCTGTTTCCATAAACAATTTTTCCTTGATCTGCAGAAAATTTAAGCTGCAGGTTTCCGTTACCGACTTGAAAAGTGGAAATATCACCGCTCGGAAATGTATGAACAGAAGATTTTATTGAATTAACGCCTGCACCAAAGTGTGACAATGACATGAGTTCCTATAACGGTCTAGATCCACTGCTAGTAGATATTGTCCTCTTTGGGCCTTCCCTTTCGGGCTTCCCCTCAAGGCTTTAAAACGCGTCTATTAGAGGAAGGTTTCCACACCCTTATAAAGGGTGTTTTGTTCTCCTCCCCAACTAATGTGGGACATCACAATCCACCCCCCTTCGAGGCCCAGCGTCCTCGCTGACACTCGTTCCTTTCTCCAATTGATGTGGGACACCCTCCAAATACACCCCCCTTTGGGGCCAGCGTCCTTATTGGCACACCGCCTCGTGTCTACCCCTCTTCGGGGAACAGCGAGAAGGTTGGCACATCATCCGATGTCTGACTCTGATACAATTTGTAACGGCCCAGATCCACCGCTAGCGGGTATTGTCCTCTTTGGGCTTTCCCTTTCGGGCTTCCCCTTGGCACATCATCCAATGTCTGGCTCTGATACCATTTGTAACAGCCCAAATCTACCGCTAACAGTTATTGTCCTCTTTGGGCTTTCCCTTTCGGGCTTCCCCTCAAGGCTCTAAAACGCGTCTACTAGGGGAAGGTTTCCACACCCTTATAAAGCGTGTTTTGTTCTCCTCCCCAACCGATGTGGGACATCACAGTTTCAATGGTGTTCCAACTTCCACTGTGATGTCCCACATTGGTTGGGGAGGAGAACAAATCACCCTTTATAAGAGTGTGGAAACCTTCCCCTAGTAGACGTGTTTTAAAGCCTTGAGGGGAAGCCCGAAAGGGAAAGCCCAAAGAGGACAATATCTGCTAGCGGTGGATCTGGGTCGTTACAAATGGTATCAGAGCCAGTCACCGGACGATGTGCCAGCCTTCTCGCTGTTCCCCGTAGGGGGTAGACACGAGGCAGTGTGCCAGTAAGAACGCCGGACCCCAAAGGGGGGTGGATTTGGGGGTGGTCCCACATCGATTGGAGGAAGGAAAGAGTGCCAGCGAGGACGATGGGCCCCGAAGGGGGGTGGATTGTGATGTCTCACATTGGTTGGGGAGGAGAACAAATCACCCTTTATAAGAGTGTGGAAACCTTCCCCTAGTAGACGCGTTTTTAAGGCCTTGAGGGGAAGCCCAAAGAGGACAATATCTGCTAGCGGTGGATCTGGGTCGTTACATCCACATACAATTTAGTTCAAACATGAAACAACCCTGTTAAGCCAACCTGCCCTGGTGGAGGTTGAGATAATATATGTGCTGAAGCCAAATGGTGGAACTGAAACTGGAAATGCAAGCCAAAATTTTGGAGTTGCAGTAGGATTGTTGCCTAAGTAGGCCTTTACATGATAATTCCTCAAGTGCATGTTTGCATCAGCAATAGGAAGGAGTTGTGACTCGATTACTCTCCCTTCAGAATCTTTAGCTGCAACATCTTCACTGATAACCTGTAGCCGTTTATAATTTGCAACTATAAATATTTGAGAAAATTTTAATATAATGCCAAAATGATCGAAGGCTATCAAGATATGGATAGAACATTCTAATATAAAAAAGATGTTAAGCATGTAAAGAAAATTTACATAAATCATTATTCAAGAACACATTTCAATGATAAAGTCTTACAGACATTTGCGTAGTGACAAATTGTAACAGCCCAAATCCACCGCTAGTAAATATTGTCCTCTTTGGACTTTGTCTTTCAGGCTTCCCCTCAAGGATTTTAAAACGCGTCTACTAGGGAGAGATTTCCACACCCTTATAAAGAATGTTTTGTTCTCCTCCCCAACCAATGTGAGATCCCTCAATTGGTTTTTATTTTCTTTATTTTTAATAATGTTAAATCAAGCAGGGTAAAAGATCATACAGTCGATGAGAAATTTAGTGGCACTCACAGGTATTCGTATGATATCATTCCTAGTCCATCCAAGAGAGTTGTAGATAACAACAACCTAAATATGATCAAAAAACACAATAATTGATTAGATTGTGCTCTAAAGATCACAGAACATAGTTTTTTCTATTTAAGAGAAACAATAGGATTACCAAATCTTTTCCTTGAGATAGATCAAGTTCTGATGCAGGACAATAGCTTACATTTAGAAGGGGGCACTACAAAGCCAGAGAAAAGAACAAACTCAATGAACAAATCAAAACAACTTTATCATGGCTAATGATGTAACTTGATCTACTATATAGATATGAACTTGAGAACATTGATGAACAGTTTTGATCTACTAATTTGTGGTGTGATAAGCTTAAGATGTAATGGTAACACCATCAATTTAATTCAACATAGACTTCAGTGAAAATTCTTCAATCGTAATTATAACTAACCGAAGGCCCATAAACAGTTGCTATCATTTGATAACTCTTTCGTTTTGGGAACACTCATGGAGTGTCTTCGAAATGAAAATTGCCATTTTAGCTACAGTTTAGAGTTTATTACTTTTCTTTTTATTTGGTGTCCTGCAAATATTGACCTTTCTAAATAGGTCTTAGAGTAGAATTTGTATCCTGCCTCTATAATTGCTTTCTCACTCTCTATTTTCTCTAGATGGCATATTTCCTTTCTCGATTCTTTTTCTCTCCTTTTCACACTTTTAACCTTTACCCTTTACGTTTCTGAACCCACAACTAGTGTAACAGCTCAGGTTCACCGCTAGTAGATATCGTCCTCTTTGGATTTCCTCTCAAGGTTTTAAAACGCGTCAACTAGGGAGAGGTTTCCACACCCTTATAAGAAATGTTTCGTTCCCCTCACCAACCAATGTGGGATCTCATAATCCACCCCCCTTGGGAGCCCAACATCCTAGCTGGCGCACCGTCCGGTGTTTGGCTCTGATACCATTTGAAATAGCTCAAGCCCACCGCTAGCAGATATTGTCCTCTTTGGGCTTCCCCTCAAGGTTTTAAAACGCATCAACTAGGGAGAGGTTTCCACACTCTTATAAGAAATGTTTTGTTCCCCTCACCAACCAATGTGGGATCTCACAATCCACCCCCCTTGGGGGCCAGTGTCCTCGTTGGCACACCGCCCGGTGTCTGGCTCTGATACCATTTGTAATAGCCCAAGCCCACCGCTAGCGGATATTGCCTTCTTTGGGCTTCCCCTCAAGGATTTGAAACGCGTCGACTAGGGAGAGGTTTCCACACCCTTATAAGAAATGCTTTGTTCCCCTCACCAACCAATGTGAGATCTCACAATCCACCCCCCTTGGGGGCCAGCGTCCTTGCTAGCACACCGCCCGATGTCTGGCTTTAATACCATTTGTAATAGCCCAAGCCCACCGCTAGCAGATATTGTCTTCTTTGGGCTTCCCCTCAAGGCTTTAAAACGCGTCGACTAGGGAGAGGTTTTCACACTCTTATAAGAAATACTTCGTTCCACTCTCCAACCAACTTGGGATCTCACAACTAGAAGTCATCCTAACTTTCCAAACAACAAAATAAGGTTGCTAAGGTCTTTTTGATCATTGCCTGTTGGAACTTTGTAGTCGGGTTACCACATTCAGAATATGGAGTAGACTCCACTAAGCAAGCAAGTGCAGATGCCACTAACTTCTCAGCCTGCAGAAATATAGTTGAGTAGATTAAAAAATAAGCTCAAAAGTTTAAAGTATTTCTGGAACAAAGTCAGCAAAGCACCTCCTTATAGCCTATCCACAGTCGTTTTGCATAATCATTTGCTACATGCTGCTTTTCTGTACCGGTAACTGCATCATGATGTTGAGAAATTGCTAAGGCATCAGCCAAATAATCCGTATTTGAGCCTGTGCTACTCCTTCCTATGAAAAACTCCAGTTGCCTTGCTGCCTGATGACACAGCATAACATTATAGTCACAACTTATGTTAAACCCAAAGTTTTGTAGTAAATATAACTGCAAAGCTAAATGGCAGATACCAGATAATAACCACTCATCATTCTGACAAAGTACTTGAAGGATGGCCTACTTGTGAAGTATCCTGTCCAGTAAGCATTTTCACGATCTGCATAGCTGATATAAAATCTTCAACTTTAAGAGAAATTGAATGTGAGAAAACAGATTCTCCATACTTAAACTTCAATCAAACTTACGGAAAAAAGTCATCAGTCTTGACTGGCCAGGAACTATTTGTAGCAAATTTTGCAGAAGTGTAAACGGATGGAGTCGAGTACAAAGCATTTACACGTCCATCCTGGAATTGTACAATATGAAATCAGTAATAGGAAAGCAAAAAATAGTCAATGTTGTTGAGGATTGTTGGGAGGAAGTCCCACATTGGCTAATTTAGGGAATGATCATGGATTTATAAGTAAGGAATACATCTCCATTGGTATGAGGCCTTTTGGGGGAGCCCAAAGCAAAGCCATGAGAGCTTATGCTCAAAGTGGACAATATTATACTATTGTGGAGATTCGTTATTCCGAAAAAATATGGATATAGATTTCCATGATAATGCCTAAAGCACTTACATGTTCACCTAAATTTTGTAATCCTTCCAGAAACAAAGCTAAGTAGCATTGAAAAGTGCCTTGTTAGATCTATTTAGAGGTCCTCTTGTACTGAATGAGCCTCCTTAGATGTTATTAGTTCAATGAATGGTATTCTCGTTCTGTGGGACAGTCCATCATGTTGGACCAACGATGTGATACAATGTGCTGTCTCTTCTCTGTCCATTAATATCTCATTAGATGATGATTTTTCCTTCTGGCTTTTTGGTATCTATAGATGAACTAGTTCGTCTTGATATTGTCCTCCTTGGGCTTTCCCTTGAGGGGAGGGAGCAGATATTGTCCGCCTTGGACTTCCCCTTAAGTGGAGCTAGCAAATATTGTCCTCTTTGGGAGCTAGCAAATATTGTCCTCTTTGGGCTTCCCCTTGAGAGGAGCTAGCAAATATTATCGTCTTTGGGAGATAGCAGATTGGGAGCTAGCAAATATTGTCCTCTTTGGGTTTCCCCTTGAGGGGAGCTAGCAAATATTGTCCTCTTTGGGAGCAATATAATATTGTCTTCTTTGGGCTTCTCCTTGAGTGGAGGTAAATATTGTCCTCGTCCTCTTTGGGCTTCTCCTTGAGTGGAGGTAAATATTGTCCTCTTTGGGCTGGGCTTCTCCTTGAGTGGAGGTAGCAGATATTGGGCTTCCCCTCAAGGCTTTAAAACGCGTCTATTAGGGGAAGGTTTCCACACCCTTATAAAGGGTGTTCTGTTCTCCTCCCCAACCAACGTGGGACATCACACACTACTTCATTATTTTTTCTTTTTTCTTTTTTCTCACATCTTTTTGGAAGTTTGTATCCCTTGAACATTTAATCCATTACATTATATCACTGAGAAATTATTATTGTTATTTTGTTAGAAATTGTTCATTGAGAAAAAAATGAATAACAAGGACATACAAAAAAAAACAAGTCCAACAAAAAGTGGGAGCCCAAGAACTAACTACAAAAAGGACCCCAATCCAGCAAAATCAAAACAAGACCAGGATAAATTATAGAAAATACTATGTTTCAAAAATACCCCTCAACTTTAAAAAAAGTTTTAGTAATACCCTTAAAACTTTCAAAAATAGTTTACAAATACCTTATCGTTAGTTTTTAGACGGAAATCGTTAGTACTTTATTTCAAAAACACTCCTGAACTTTCAAAATTCTCATTAAAGCCTTTAAACTTAAAAAAAAACTCTTATAGTTAATAATATGAATGAAAACTGTTAGTATCTCGTTTAAAACACTATCCCCATTCCTACTCCCTTTTCATTTTCTATCTCGGTAAAATTACCAACTTCTTTTTGCAGGACTTCCCCAAGAGGCCTCATACCAATGAAGATAGTATTCCTCATTTATAAACCCATGATCTTCCACTAAATTAACCAATGTGGTACTCCCTCCTAATAATCCTCAACAGCCCTAAAATTGCAACTTAAAATAGCATCATAATACCTTGTTCACGTAGTGAATGAGCTTGTCCAACTGCCTGAACCAGGTGTGTGCATATTGGTATTTGAAATCTGTTCCCATTGTCCACATTATATGATTTGTTCGAGTTATGTTTGCCTGAGAATCCAGAAAAGTCACCATCAATTAATATGACCTCGTTAACTCAGACAAACAAATCCTTGAAGATGTTTGATTGCTTACCTGCGCTACAGCAGCAGCAACAAAATCATTCACTCGATCTTGAACATTGTAATCAAACAAGTTAATATCATCCTTCATAACAGAGATGGAATTAGTGTCACAATTATTAACTGTGTATAACAATATATAATTTACCAAATATGGAAATTAAGGGAAACTTTTTTGTACTTGAACTATTGGGGAAGCATCATTAACTTCAAAGTAGAAACCAGATGGAGGTTCATAGTTCTCAGGGAAAGCACCAGCAAAAATCTGCCCAATGAAGATGGAAATCACAAGGTTGAAGCAATCAGAAATCCTTCACATAGATTTTAAAGAAGGTAAAACAATTAAAAGGCCACGTCGTGAACACGAGTAAAATCTCAAGATATTTGTACAGTTACCGTAACAACCCATGTCCACCGTTAGCAGATATTGTCTGCTTTGACTCGTTACGTATCGCCATCAGCCTCATGGTTTTAAAATACGTCTGCTAGATAGAGGTTTCCACATTCTTATAAGGAATGCTTCGTTCCCCTCTCCAACCTATGTGGCATCTCACAATCCACCCCTCTTGGGGGCCAGCGTCTTCGCTAGCACACCGCCCAGTGACTGGCTCTGATACCATTTGTAAGAGTCCAAGTCTACCGCTTGCAGATATTGTCCGCTTTGACTTGTTACGTATTGTCATCAGCTTCACGGTTTTGAAACGCGTCTGTTAGGGAGAGGTTTCCATACCCATATAAGCAATGCTTCGTTCCCCTCTCCAACCGGGCAGTGTGCCAGTGAAGACGCTGGCCCCCAAGGGGGTGGATTGTGAGATCCAACATCAGTTGGAGAGGGAAACGAAACATTGCTTATAAGGGTGTGGAAACCTCTCCCTAGTAGACGCGTTTTAAAACCGTGAGGTTGACGGTGATACATAACGGGGGGACAATAGCTACTAGCTGAGGACTTAGGCTGTTACAGTTACAAACTCGTCCAAAGTAGCATTTGCCTGTTTATATGCCGACTACTAGCGTAATTTTACCTGAGCAGATGAACCAAGGCTTTTAGAACCCTGCCAAACAACTTCAAGACTCTTCTCAACTTTACGCTTGGCTCTATCTTGGTAATCTATCCGACCGAAAAAAAGTGAATCAAACCCAACCTACAGTAACAGCAATTTGTCAATACTTCATAGAGAAATACTCCAATATTGAAGCTCAAAAAGGATTTCTTGATATAATAAAGTGCAGCTTACTTCTGCTCCCAATAGGTAAGCCTGCACAGCAGAATGGCCAAAGGGATCAATTTGCCAACCAACAGTGGGAGTAACACCAAACTCCTCCTTTATAAATCTATGCCCAAGAGTTGTTTGATCAATCATATCAATGTAATGTGTTGCTGCCTCATCATGCATACACATGCCCCCATTTCTACGTTGGGAAAATCAAGTTTAGAAATTCAAGCTGGAATGATAATATTGAATACTTGCATTGAAAGGTATTAGAGAGTATCAACAATGAGCTCATTAACTTCAAATATGGACACAAAAAGGACACAAGAAGCAATAATTATACATGAATTCTAATTGACCCGAGCTAACGAAAATAATGAGTCAGGAAACTCGTTAACTTCAAATAATTATACATGATATTAGAAAATATCAACAGTGAGCTCATTAACTTCAAATATGGACACAAAAAGGACACAAGAAGCAATAATTATACATGAATTCTAATTGACCCGAGCTAACGAAAATAATGAGTCAGGAAACTCGTTAACTTCAAATAATTATACATGATATTAGAAAATATCAACAATGAGCTCATTAACTTCAAATATGGACACAAAAAGGACACGAGAAGCAATAATTATACATGAATTCTAATTGACCCGAGCTAACGAGTTTCCTGACTCGTTATTAGAAAATAACGAGTCAGGAAACTCGTTAACTTCAAATAATTATACATTATATTAGAAAATATCAACAATGAGCTCATTAACTTCAAATATGGACAACAGAAAGGACACGAGAAGCAATAATTATACATGAATTCTAATTGACCCAAGCTAACGAGTTTCCTGACTACATCCTGAACAGTCTCACTCTGATCTCTCCACCATCTTTAACTTCAACAATGAGCTCATTAACTTCAAATATGGACACAAAAAGGACACGAGAAGCAATAATTATACATGAATTCTAATTGACCCAAGCTAACGAGTTTCCTGACTACATCCTGAACAGTCTCACTCTGATCTCTCCACCATCTTTAACTTCAACAATGAGCTCATTAACTTCAAATATGGACACAAAAAGGACACGAGAAGCAATAATTATACATGAATTCTAATTGACCCGAGCTAACGAGTTTCCTGACTACATCCTGAACAGTCTCACTCTGATCTCTCCACCATCTTTGGAAAAATGCCTGCATAAAAAAGACAGTGTAAAGATTGGCAAGCAGAAGATGGAATATAATAAACATATAAACTAACTCAACTTGATTTTATCAACTCTTTGAACATCGGACAATTAACTGCCACTTTGCCGGGCTTGACAATAATGGTCATCTGTTTTGACTTGTGACATAAGATATGATTAGATAAGGTACTCGCATATCTAACATCCCCAACGCCTACTTGCAGAAAACTTCAGCAATCCACTTGATAAATCCAATCTACAGAGGTGATGTTCTTGATTTTCTCGAACATTGTTGCAAAATAAAAATGATGCAGGATCCTTTATTGTGAAATCCCACGTCGGTTGGAGAGGAGAACGAAACATTCTTTATAAGAGCGTTGACATTTAGATTAGAGAGTCGTATCCACTGTGATAGGTACTGTAGACATTTAGGTTAGAGAGTCGTATTCTCTGTGATAGTCCTGTAGACAGTCGTATCCTCTATGATATGTCTTGTAGACATTTAGGTTAGAGAGTCGTATCATCTATGATATGTCTACAGGACCGCGCCCGCCAAACACGTGCCGCTTGCGATCAGGTAGTCTCACAAATTTGAACTGTATAGTCGTGAGGCTGACAGCGATACGTAATGGGCCGAAGCGGACAATATCTACTAGTGGTGTGCTTGGACCATTATAAATGGTATCAGTGCCAGACACCAAGCAATGTGCCAGCGAGGAGGCTGAACCCCGAAGGGGGTGGACACGAGGCAGTGTGCTAACAAGGAAGTTGGGTCCTGAAGGCTGGTGGATTGGAGGGTCCCACATCGATTGGAGAAGGGAACGAGTGTCATCAAGGACGTTGGGTCCTAAAAGGGGTGCATTGTGAGATCCCACATTGGGGAGGAGAATGGAACATTAAGGGTGTGGAAACCTCTCACTAGCAGACGCGTTTTAAAATCTTGACTGAAAACTCAAAAGGGAAAGCTCTAAAAGTTCATAACCCCAAAAATTATCATGTTGATACTAATTTGCAGAACTAGAACAAAGAAGAAACAACGCACCTGCTCTACATATATAAATTTTCGATTCGAGTCAGCCAGTAGAGCTGTAACCATAGAATCCAACACATTCTGCACGCAAGCTCCCTGCATTGAAAAGCGACAGGGATCAAAACCCTATTTCACGATCATTTCACACGAAGAGTCGGAAAAGAAACAAAACCTGGATGGAGTTATTAGAGCCAACATAATACTGATCAACCGTCTTCAACCATCCTACATCGTCATGCGTATGCGCGACCAAGTGAACATTAAGCTTCCCAGGAACAACACTCTGCGAGGTATTATACACCATGAACTTCGATTCAGCGCCAAAAACCACCGATAGAAGGATCGCACCGAAACACAGCCATAGAGTCCCCGCCATTGAAAAAAAAAACTAAACTAAACAGGATGAAGATTTCAAGCTCAACTCAAACAGAGCGAAGAACTCACAAGTGCTGTTCTCGGTTAAATCGACGAACCAGCAACAATGAAGCTCGATATCAACTGCATTTTCAGAGGGCCTATCTCATGGGAAGTGAGTAATGGTGAGTAAAAATGGCGGAAGTTAGATGAATACAACTTACACGGTGATATGATATTGTCTATTTTGAGCATGGTCACATGTCCCCTCGAACAAAGTAAGCTTCTACACATCTATTGACACGACTACGTTTGGGGCATAACTTTGATACTATGTTAAACGAACACGACTATCTACGATGATATGATATTGTCCACTTATGAGCCTAAGCTCTCATGCTTCATATCAATGAAGAGAGTATTACTTGATGTGATGTGGAACTTTCATCTGAAGCTGGAGAAGATGCAGACTAAATTTACAACTAAAAATTGGAATCCATTTTCAAAACTTTTCGTTAAAACTTTAAAGTGACTGGTCACTTTTTAAATATTTTTATCCATTTTAAAATAACTTTTCAGATAAGGTCGGAAATGACGTGGCATAACAAGTTAATGTATATGTTTTTAATTTTATAATAATCTTTTTAACTTTTTATTTCAGAAGTTTTAAAAGTTAAAAGATAATTATATAAAAGATATATTATATTAGGTATGTTTTTTTTATTATTTACAAATGGTATATAAATATTATAAAATAAAATAATTATGGTATTGACATATATTTTCTATACATAACAAATTTACAAAGAAAAAATTATAAAATTATAAAAAAGAAATATACAAATCATAAAATTATTGAAGGTAAAATTAGTTAAAAAATACAGATGTATTAAAAAATACTAAATTAAGAAAAAAAATATATCTTAAATTTAGTAAGATGGGTTAAAAATATTTTAAATTTTAATTTTTTTTAATAATATTCTTAAAATTATATAAAAAAAAATCATTATTATTAATTTTAGAGCGAAACTATGATTCTGTTTTGAGAATACTTACTGTGTTTCAAAAATATCTTTTAAACTTTAAAAAGTTTTATCGATACGTTTCAATTAAAAAAATTAAAAATACACTCACATGATACTCTATTTAAAAAATATCCATAAATTAAATAAAAGTACCATTAACATTTTTACTTAAAAAAATATTAGATAAAAATTGTCTATTACATCTCATAAATTATCCTTTAAAATATTTTTTAAATGTGACGCTAAATGTAAAAATATTTATTTATTTATTTTTTATTTTTTAAGTTTAAGTGTATTTTTTTAAGTTAAAAAAATAAGTTTAAATGTAACTTTTAAAACTAATTTTGAAAATTTAAAGATATTTAAAAAATATTTTTAAAATGTTTTAAAAAGTTGAAGAATATTTTATTGAAGTTTCGTGTATTTTTATTAATTTAGCTTAAAATAATTAATTAAAAAATAATTATGTTTCATCGCAGTTAAAGGGTAGATTTGTTCGAGGTGGGCCCCAAGATTTAGTTGCAGAGGGCAAAAGGGTCAAGAAGAAGAAAATGTAGAGACACGTGTCAAAATGCTCACCGTCTATGCCAAACTAGTATGGGGTCAAATTTCTGCTGCAAATTGGGGGAAAAAGAAGGCGGTTTTGCAGCCACCGTTCCGATCATCCAATTCCCTCGAAACCCTGTTTTTTTCTGTTCCATTTTTTTTTTCCGGCGGAAGTTTACGATTTTTCTTGACCAAGATGTTGCGGATTGCGGCGAGAAGGCTCTCTTCACTCTCTTCCTCCCATTTCAGGCCCACTATTGCCTCTTCTTTGCCTGGTTCTCACAAGATCATCGATGGCGGTGATTCCGCCCCTTCCAATGATTTCAGATCCGTCACCTCCTTCAACACCTTCCCTTTTGGACCCTTCTTCGATCGTAATTGTAGAGGTTGGAATTTGTTTGTTTCTCGTTTCTGGTTTTAATCGATTTATGACGTTTTTTAGGGCTTGATTTTGTGGACATGTGTTGCCTTTTTTGTTGCTTGAAAGGGAAAATCCTTATTTTATATCTGACTTGCAGTATTGTGTCACTTGCTTGTGTAGCGATACTTGTTTTTTAGCTGTAGATGGTGTTCGATAATCGTCTTTATTGATCTGCTCTATGTAGGCAGCATCAGGATGTTGAATCATGTTTTGCACATTCATTTCTCGTTGTGAAAATAGTGTTTTTGGGGCATATCACTTGGCCGATGCAATGACTTCCTCGTAGTGTTCATGTTTGAATCTTCCACCGTTTATTGTCCAAATCTTTAACTTGTTCTACCATCGTGTTTGCACTGCACATTCATTTTTCATTTTGGATCCATTGAATTGTTATTTACAGCAATAGGATGATATCCCATTGCTGAAGCAACCCCTTCTCTTTGTTTTCCAATTCTTTCACTGTATGCTTTTATATATATGCTATACTGCTGAGACTCGTACTTCTCTAAGGAACTGATGTTTCAAATGGTACAAGGTTTTGGTGGTTCGATTGTGGTTGCTATGGTGTCCACTTCGAGTGTATAAGTTTAAGTGCGAGAGTTGTGTTTCTTCTTCTCTAAGAGAGGTTAGAATCATTCAGTTTAGAGTTTATGTTCTGATAAAGTTCAGTGCATTAATACCTGTTAGAAACTCACCATCCAGGTCCTACAACGAACCGAAAGAATGAGCTTTATATGAAGCTAATCGTTTCAATTCCTCATGCAATACCTGATAGAAAGAAAGAAAAAGCCTTGACCATTTTGGGGTTCTAACCCATCAGAAAAGCAATAGAGGCATATTTCAAGGATGAAGGGTGATGGAGATGAGGACAGAAAGGCAAAGGGGACTAATTCCCACCAACAATTCTCCCTAGTAGTAAATTTTAAGCACTTGAAGAAAGAAAACCAAACAAATTAGCTTCCAAAGGTTCTTGAATGTGCCTTAAACCTCACAAATTGAAAGGTTGCACTCAACTCAATGAGGCCTGTATGCTCGCTAAATGCTACAATCCTATGGCACTATGAAATAGACTCCAAAGGGAACCATAGCACCATTTTGTGAGTAGTTGCATATTCTAAGGTCCTCTGGAAGAATTATATTCGTGCATACTGATCGACCCTTTGGCAAGAAAGAAACAAGAGGATTTTTCAAGATATCTTTTGTAATTTCATACTATCAATGATTTTTTTAATCCCAAATATATATAGCTTCCTTCTCATCTATCTTTCAAACTACTCAAATCACGCTATTGTTAAATGTGGCAATCATTTATTTCGTATTTGTTTCAGCAAAATTGCCGGGCCATTGTGACCCAACTTTTTGGTTTTGGACATTTACTCTGAATCTCTGGTATCTCCTCTATGCACGTTTCTACATTTACTTCTAGGTTCCAACTTTTGAGATCTCTGACAATCAAATGTCATAGAAAATAACCTTTACGTGTGCAACTGATTGGAGTTTCTTTTACTCCCAAACTTTTTGTGAAAGTCGTCGATTGAAACATTGGCTTGAAATTTGTTAGCACTCTGGAAACAGTTTAGAGGCTTGCTTGTTTTCTTGTTTGTAACCTTCAGTGGAGAAGGTGTACTGGCATGTTATGATTTGGTACTCATTAAATGGTTTAGACGTTGGCCATTCTGTTCTAGGTGATTGATTGGATGATTGCTTTTCAATTTTTATTATGTAATTCAGCCCTTTTATTATGAATGATTCTTTCTTTCTCCTACGGTGAAGTTTTATGATTTTATAGAAATAACTCTTTGATAGGTTTTGCTTCTGATGCATTGACTTCAACAAAGGAAACCGACTTAGTTCCAGATGTTCCTGCTACTGTAGCAGCCGTTAAGAACCCTACTTCAAAGATAGTCTACGACGAATACAATCATGAGCGATTTCCTCCGGGTGACCCCAGCAAGCGTGCATTTGCATATTTTGTATTGTCAGGTGGTCGATTTGTCTATGCTTCTTTGATTCGTCTCCTTGTTCTCAAGTTCGTCCTTAGCATGTCAGCCAGTAAGGATGTTCTTGCTCTGGCTTCACTTGAGGTTGACCTTTCAAGCATCGAGCCTGGTGCTACCGTGACAGTTAAGTGGCGTGGAAAGCCAGTATTCATCAGGCGTCGAACTGAGGACGATATTAAGTTAGCAAATAGTGTGGACATTGGATCTCTTCGTGACCCACAGCAGGATGGCGAGAGAGTTAAGGATCCAGAATGGCTTATCGTGGTCGGCGTCTGCACGCATCTTGGCTGCATTCCCTTGCCGAACGCTGGCGATTACGGTGGGTGGTTCTGTCCATGCCATGGTTCCCATTACGATATCTCCGGTAGGATCCGTAAAGGACCAGCACCATACAATTTGGAGGTACCTACCTATACCTTCTTGGATGAGAACAAGCTCTTGATTGGTTAAGAAATCAAGCTCTTTTTCTGGGTCTATAGTGGTTTGGAACCTTCATCAATGATAAGATAATGTCGAAGATCTACTGCTGGCACATATATATACTTTTCTTCCACGCAATTTCTTTGAGTTAATATTTGTGTAATGAGAATACTGTAGCTGTATCTTGGTTGGTGCATGAATGAATCTGAATAAGTTGCTTGAATGGGTGTTGGGACCCATAAGGTGAGATCTTGTGATTTTGTAATTGACTTGATAGTGAAATAGCTACCAAATTTTGATTTATTTTGATTTATTTTGATTTATTTCATTTCATTTCACCATGAAAGCTCGGTTTCTTAACATTATGGTCGAAAATAGGGACAATTTGGGTGAGAAATGTCCTTGCACGTTTTGCCGATATATAGAACGACTAGGGTCGTTCCTCACCTTCCAGATTTGGAGAGACAAGGAAACGTTCTTGTCGTTCTAGGGAATTAATTCTACTTTAATTTCATCTTATGCTGTTCTTGATGCATGGGATAGGCTAAATTAATAAAAATATTTTTAAATTTTATATTTTCTTTAAAAAATAACTTTTAAAAAAATTTAAAAAATATCATCTTAAAAAAAATATTTAAGAAATTTTGAGAATATTAGTTAAATTTTTTTAATAATAAAAAAATATCTATGAACTTAAATAGTATTTTTTAAATCCTCTTAAAAAGTCAAGGGTCATTTTTAAGCCATTTTAAAATCAAACGATAACTTTTATTCCAAACTAATGGTAAATATATAAATATCATCTTAAAAAAATATTGATGAAAATTTAAAAATATTAGTTAAACTTTTTTAATAATAAAAAAATATCTATAAAATTAATGGTTAAACGGGTAATTTTTAAGTCATTTTAAAAGACAAACTGTAATTTTTATTCAAAACTAATAGTAAATATATAAATATCATCTTAAAAAAATTATTTATGAAATTTTAAGAATATAAAAAAATATCTACAAAATTAATGGTATTTTTTTAAACACTCTTAAAAAGTGAAAGGGTAATTTTTAAGCCATTTTAAAAGTCAAACCGTAATTTTTATTAAAAAATTAATAGTAAATATATTTAAAGTTTAACTGCATTTTTTTAAGTTAATATTTAAATTTTCAAAAGATTAGAAGTATTCTTAAAATAAAATAAATAGTAAAGAGTATTTTTATTAATTTAACTTTAAAATTATAAAATGAAGCGGTGGAGTAAAATAAATATTTTGAAATTACATTAATAAGAATAAAACCTTACTAAAAAAAATCGAAGTATAACGATAGCTGAAGTAAGGTAAACAAGGTTGAGGTCAAATATATATTGCTCATACCACTCCTGCGAATCGGGGGAAGAAGACCGGTTCTGTTCTTCCATCGCCTCCTCTTGAATTCTCAATATCCTTCCAAATCCAACCCTCCTTCTCCATTCATTTCTGCATAACCAAAAGGTGGACGAAGATGTTGAGGATTGCGGCTCGAAGGTTCTCCTCACTCTCTTCTTCGCATTTCAGGCCCACTATTTCCTCTTCTTTCCCCGGTTCTCATAAGATCGTCGATTCCGGTGATTCCAATGATTTCAGATCCGGTGGATTCTTCAACACCTTCCCATCCGGACCTCACTTTGGTCGCAATTGTAGAGGTTAGGACTTGGTTCTTTATTTCTGGATTTCTTTTTGTTCTTCCTGCTCGTGGTCGATTCATTTCGTTTTTTAGGTTGTTTTTGTCGCGATGCGATGTCCTGTTCGCTGTTTGAAAGGGCAATCCTTGTTCAGTTATCGTAGATATGGATCGGTATTCATCTTTGTTGGTCCACTGTTTGATTTCTTTGATGATTTTGAATCATGCTATTGCTTATTAGTTTCTCGTTTTGAAAATAATGTCAAAATGTGAAAGGTGTTTTTTGGTATTCTCGGGGCATTTTAACGATATCATCTTCACCGAAACAATCGCTTTCTTCTTCGTTGGCAGTGTTTTTTGAATTGATTCCTGTAAAAGCTCACCATTATCAATATGGGATCTTCATTACCTATTTTTTCCTGCATTTTGTTGGGTATAATTTATTGTTGTTGAAAGAGTATGGTTGTTATCTACAAAGTTTAAGCCATTGTCTTCCCCATGTAGAGTGTTTTTGTTACTATTGGGATGAGTTTGATCAACTGCTTGAATTTGAATTATACCATCAACATAATTTGCTAGCAGTATTTTAAATTACTCTACGAGAAATAGAGATGTTTTTTGATCAATTAATCTACGCAACAGATAAGAAGGTACGGGGGGATTGTTGATCCTGTTACTTGTATGAAATAATGTAGAACTAGCATAAGAAAAAATGAACTAGGCTATAGGGAATTCCAGAAGCATCCATTCATAAGAATTTCTGTTTTCAGTATTGTAGCGTCTTTCAATTAGTTTGTTTCAGCATCCTTTCAGAAGTGTAGGTCTTTTCTTTGGAGATCCTCCGGTTTCTTTCTTTCTAGGTGTGGAAATTTCTTCTTAGTAGACGCCTTTTAAAAACCTTGAGGAGAAGCCTGAAAGGGAAAGCCCAAAGAGCACAATATTTGCTAGCGGTGGGTTTGGGTTTTTACAAAGGGTATCAGAGCTGGAAGCCGGACACTGGGCGATATACCAGCGAGGAGGTTGAACCCCGAATGGGGGTGGACACGAGGCGGTGTGCCAACAAGGACGTTGGGCCCCGAAGAGGGATGGATTGAGAGGGTCCCATATCGATTGGAGAAGGGAACGAGTGCCAACGAGGACGCTGGACCTCGAAGAGGGATGGATGGTGAGATCCCACATTGGTTGGGAAGGAGAACGAAACATTCTTTATAAGGGTGTGGAAACCTCTCCCTAGCAGCATTTTAAAAGCCTTGAGGGAAAGCCCAAAGAGAACACTATCGCTTGGGCTAAAGCTTGAGGCACACATCTCCACAAAAATCTAGCTTTAGCTTTTCCTCTAAGGCTTCAAAAAGCCACTCCAAAACTGTCTCTGGAGTGCACAAAGTCAGGCCAAAATGCTGTACAATCTGACCCCAACCTCAGACACTGGAGGAATAGGTGCTCTGGATTTTCTTCTCCCCTTAATCACAAACTCCGAACCGATGTCGATAGATTCCAATTTCCAAGGTTCCTTTGTATTCTGTCATGGGTATTCAAGCTTTTGTAAGCAAGATTCTAAAGGAAAGCTTTTTACATTGTTTGGGACATTAAACTCCCAAATCATAGCAATCCTAGGGAATTTATTTCTCAAGGGACCAGCAAGCTTTGTCCATACCATCTCCCAGCCTTGCAGTATCTATCAATTCTATCAACCCAATCCAACTTTCAAATTCTCTATCCGTTATATCTCTCCTAAAATCAAGATTCCAATCATTGTTCCCCAAGTTGCGGTACTTTCGAACTGTTTTTCTGAGATATAAGGAAAAGATCCGGGAATGAATCCTACCCATTTGTCTCTCCAGAGCCCTGCTCTTTTTTGCCTTGAAGTTTTTGAATTTGAAGAAAAACACACTATTTCTTGCAATGTCGAACCGAGGTTTGTCTTTTGATGTACCTTTTGGTGGAAGGAAAGCCCGCCCTAAAGGCGCACGCCCGGAAACACTAAAGATAATCCTTTGTGAAATAGCTTCACAGTTTCTGCTAAAAAAAAAAGATTGGATCACTTTAGTCGTATTGCATTGGCACTGAAATTCGAACTCACCTTGAAAATCCTTAAAATTTGCTCTAGAAATTAGGCATAGTAAGAACAATTGCACAATGCTTTTGTTATCTTGAGAATTGATCTTCTATGCCTCTGCAATGCATCAAACTGCTTCTTTATGAAACAACTAATTCAGATCAAGTTTTATCACGACTAATTGTGGGGCTTTACTCCCTAGCTTTGTTCGAAAGTCGAGGATAGAAATATTGGTAAGAAATCTACACTGGAAATGGTTTAGAGGCCTGCTTTTTTATATATAGTGGCATTTTATAGTTTGGTTTTATGTCGGATACTTAAAATTAAACATTGAAAAGGCTATTATATCGTTCGGATTTGGAATCTGTCTTTAACGATTACTTGAATCGTTAAAAGGCCGAGCATGAGCTTTTCGATTATAATTTGTGATTCGACACTCTATGCAAGACTGTTTCTTTTTCAGTCTGGCGTGGTTTCATGATCTTATGGAAATGGCTCCGCTAGGTTTTGCTTCTGATGCATTGACCTCAACTAAGGATGATGGCTTAATTCTGGATATCCCTGCAACTGTAGCTGCCATTAAGAACCCTTCTTCAAAGATCGTCTATGACGAATACAATCACGAGCGATTTCCTCCTGGTGACCCCAGCAAGCGTGCATTTGCATATTTTGTATTATCAGGTGGTCGGTTTGTCTATGCTTCTTTGATTCGTCTCCTTGTTCTCAAGTTTGTCCTTAGCATGTCAGCCAGTAAGGATGTTCTTGCTCTGGCCTCACTCGAAGTTGACCTTTCAAGTATTGAGCCTGGCTCTACCGTCACAGTTAAGTGGCGTGGAAAGCCAGTATTCATCAGGCGCCGAACCGAGGACGATATTAAGGTAGCAAATAGTGTGGACATTGGATCTCTTCGTGACCCGCAGCAGGACGAAGAGAGAGTTAAAAATCCAGAGTGGCTTATCGTGGTCGGCGTCTGCACGCATCTTGGTTGCATTCCCTTGCCAAATGCTGGCGATTACGGTGGATGGTTCTGTCCATGCCATGGTTCCCATTACGATATCTCTGGTAGGATCCGTAAAGGACCAGCACCATACAATTTGGAGGTACCTACCTACACCTTCTTGGATGAAAACAAGCTTTTGATCGGTTAAGAAACCGATCTCTTATTTTCGACATAACATAAGAGGTTCGAAACCCTCGAGTTATATCAAAAGCAGATATAAGCTGCAGACATGTTTTGTTTCATTTTAGAAATCTTTATTGCAGTGAGAACACTGTAACACTACTTGACTCATGAATGAATCTAAAATAATTTGACTGAATGAGTGAAAGAGAGAGAGATTAGAAGATCCATGTGGCCATATTGAATTTTGATGCTATGATTCATGTGTTGGAAAATTGTTGTACGAGTTTCAATTCTTTTCCAGAATCTGGACTGATTGAATGTAACTCATGAAGATTCCTACAACTATGGTAAAGAAAAAAAAAAAAAAAAAAAAAAAGAAGAAGATGAACTGATAATAATCATTGCTCAAAAATACCTTTGACATAGACCATGCCCTTTTCACTCAATTGAAGCTCCTTTCTCATTTGCTCTACCTGCTGGTCATCTCCTTGAACAATAATCTCTCCCAGGCTTCCATCTTCTCCAACTATCATTTTAACTTTGATCTCCTCCTTTCTTGATGCTTTCACCCAGTAATATGCTCCTCTGCAGTTTTCCAAGAGCCTCAGATTAGATTATAACGTTCTATCAGATATCTCAAATTTTAAGATCATAGATAGAATTTGAATTTGAGAGACCTGTTTATGATATTATTAAGACTTCCTTTATAAAAAGTTAATTAAAATTTTAAGATCATTGAATTTATGTATCTATATGATAGAGACTCGAATTTTCTACTCGCATATTATTGAGTTCAATTATATATGCATCTATTAGATTAAAGAAAAGGAGTAACACTTTGATCAATGAAATATATGCATCTATTAGATAAATTGTAGTTCATACAATTTGAATATATGCATGTGTATGATAGATACTCGACTTATTGAGTTCAATTATATATGCATCTATTAGATTAAAGAAAAGGGTAACACTTTGATCAATGAAATATATGCATCTATTAGATTAAAGAAAATGGGCAAACACTTTGATCCGTAGTAATTTACTAAGTCATATTTTGAAAATTAAAAAAAAATATTTTAAAAAATTTGCTTTTGTTTAGGAGATGAAAACCATAATTGGTAAATTGAGAAGAAGCAACAAAATTTTAAGATTTTAAAATAAAATAATTATCAAATGAAAGGATTAATTTATTCATTAGATCAGAAAATCTTGATCCAAACTTCAATCACAAAGCATAATCAAAGATGTAAGAAAATGTCAAGGTATATAGGATATTTATTTATTCATTAGATAAGAATTTTGAAAATTTTGAATATTCAAGTTTTGGATTGGGTAATGAAGGAGCTCATGATTCAAAGGCAGACGTGTTTGAAAGGATTAATTAAAATAGCTTTCGTAAAATCGATCTCAAATATGTCATTAATCATTCAAACTTCTTTGAAACATTGGTTTTGAATGATCAAGATTCTAGTAATTTCAAAATGGCTATCAAACAAGCATGCATGCCATGAGTCGGTGTTAATATATAGGCGAGAAGTTCAGTGGCACTTACGCTAAGGGACTCAAGCTGCTAAGCCAGAACCAATTGTTGCCAATATCTGGAAATGTTATGGTCAGAACAAGACCAACGCTGGCCAAGCTAATGCACGTACAAAATGTCAACAACGCCGCTTGGCCTCGACTCGGCACCATAGTTCCTTCAAACCTTCACAATTAAACATCAATCGAACATCCAGAAGTTAATTCAATGCAATTGAACCTAACACTCAGAAAAAAATGAATCACAAAATTGTAACAAATTCCAAAAGAAAATCGCATTACGTAATCGTTTCGCCTCTGTCTGTGACTTGGAAATTATTGCGAGTGAAGAACGACAGAATCTCTCCAGCAAACTGATTTGGCGCCTTCTTCGATTCTCCTTCACTAACGAATGTCTTCTTCACAACCTAATCGACGCGATTCAATCAATACACAACATAAACAGAGAAATAACAGAACGATGTAATTCGAATTGCACCGGAGGTGAATTTATAAATAACCTTGGATTTGACGGATCGCTTGATGAGAGACCACAGGCCAGGAACGGAGATGACGAAAAGGCCAAGAGAAGTGTAGTAACTGGCCGTGGAATAGCCGACACTCTCAGCCAGGAGGAAGGCGGAGTTGTGGTGGTCTTGAAAAGCGACGAGCGGCTCCACATTGACTCTGACCGCTACCGATCTCTGCGGCCTGAAATGAGTGCGAGGTCCGCCAAAGCATGGCCGTGGAGTTAGGTCTCCGGCGGAGAAGGAACTGGGAGGGAGAGATGGGGAAGGAAGAGGATAGAGATGAGATGGTAAAATCTTAGCCGCCATTAATGTCGACCAGAGAAAGGAGGGGGAGTGAGTTTGATGAAGAAGAAGAAGAAGAAGAGAGAGCCACAGCCACAAGCAAGAAGAAAAGGATAAAAGCTTTGCTTGTGAACGTCACTGCCGCATCTTGTGGTTGCCGTTAACCTTTCCACAGATTGGCTCACTTGTTCTTGAGCCGACTTCTTTTTTTTTTTTTTTTTTTTTTTTAATTATTATTATTATTATTATGTTCAATTACCATTTCGTCCAACAATTTTATATTTTTTATTAATATGTCCTAATTTTTTTTTAATTATTTAATTAAATTTTTTAAATTTAAAAAAAAAAAAATTTATTAGACATAAAATTAAAATAAAATTCAAATATTTGTAATATAAAATTAGAAAATATAAAGATTTATTAGAAATATTTAAAAAATTATAAAATTTCCTTCATATGTTTTTTTTTTTTTTTACTATTATCATTTTTAAATTTAGGTATATATATATACACACACGTACATATACACGTACAACACAAATTAAAAAAATTTACAGGCTAAACGTGTAATTTTAATTTATTTTATTTTTTATTAATTAATTGGAGTTAGGATTGAGACGAAGACTAAAAATATTTGATACTGGAATCTGAAATAGGTACATTATATAGACCTAATTCAACGGTTTAAGATTTTTAAAAGCATTAAGTTTAAGATTAGCTAAAAAGTTTGATACTGGAATCTGAAATAGGTACATTAACAGTATTCGACAATACCATACGAGCTGGTCGAGATATTTACTTATCTCTTTGAAATCAAAGGTTTAAATGGTTTCTCGTTCACACTCAAAAAGGGACAAAAAAAAATTCCAAAATTTTTAAAAATTAATTGATTTAACTGAGTTTATGCCTAATGAGATTTAAAATTTTCTATTATATGTCGAGGAAGCACTTGCTTTTATAGATGTGCAACAGGTCACGGATCTATTGGATACAAAATTAATAATTTTAAAATATATTAAACACTAAACACAAAATTGAATTTTCACGAACTAATAGACCATTTGAAAGGATTAACTACACGATTAGACATTTGGATCCCATATTTACAAAACCGTTCAATTTCTAAAGAAAATATAAGTTTTGTCAATACCTCGTTGTTTTAACGGGTTGTTTGATTTTAAAACTTGCGGTTTAAAGTACAGTAAAGCACTAATTTTTTTATTTTTTGTCAAATAGATGCTCGATCTATATAGTTTATTTACCGTACATCATTACAAGTATAACGTTTTACTCAACAATAAATAATTTGTGAAGGTATTAAAAATTTATAAAGTTTTGGGACAAATTAGAAAAAAGAAAAAAAAACTTATTCAAATAGAATTATTAGACACAAATTTAAAATTTTAATATATAATTTAATTATTTTTTAAATTTTATGAGTATTCTATTTTTTTATTTATTTAAAACAAAATATTAGAATATCTTTTATTTAAAATTTTAATATATAATATATAATTTTATGAGTATTCTAATTTTTTTTTTATCTAAAACAAAATTTAGAAAAATGTTTAATATATCTTTTATTTAAAATTTTAATATATAATATATTTATTTTTTTAATTTTATGAGTATTCTAATTTTTTTTTATCTAAACCAAAATTTAGAAAAATGTTTAATATATCTTTTAAATTTTAAATTTTGGTTGATTATTTAATTTTTTTTTATATGTAGGAATTTATTAAATATAAAATTAAAATTTATATTTAAGAAATTTAAATTATTATTTTTTTATTATAGGAGAGACCCATTTATTTATTTATTTTAATTTGGAGACTTTTAAGACAAATTTTAAAACACCCCCATTTTTTAAAATAAAAAATACAAATTAATTTTTTTTAATTTTTTATTCATATTTTTATTACATTTCATTTATTTTTTATAATATAATTAAAATATAAATTTTTTATTTTTAAGTTCAAAACTTAAAATTATTTGAAAAATGATAATTAATATATTTATTTATTGAACTATGCTCAAATTGATTAGAAATTTTAATTCACTCGTAAAAATTAAGCTAATTTGAGGTATAAAATACAAGTATAATTCAACAGATATAAAATATTTATTATTAAATTTATATTATATGGTTGAATTTAAACTTATAAAATAAAATAAAATAAAATAAAATAAAATAAAATAAAAGAACGAGCCAAGCCGAGCGTAGAGCCCGCGAATGTGAAATGCACACGAGTTTAACGGTTCCGAACAACGTCTGATCTTTTGCCCTCTCTCACTTTCTCTCTCTTCTTTCTCTCTCTTCTCTGAATGGGCATTTGGGTCTCTGTTTCAGTGCCTCTCTCTCTATCTCTTCAACTTCAGCCTCCACAATATTTCGGATAAACGCCAAACCCTATCTATCACTCGCTTCAGTTTTCATCGATTACATCTTTCTTTTGTTTTCTTGCCAAATTCTCATCGATTCTTCACTGCGACTTCTTGCACTCTTCGATGTTTTTGCGGCGATAGAAACTTCGTTTCCGACTATTGTAGGTACTCTCTTAGTAATCTGTTTCTTTATGTTGATTCGATTATGGTTTTTTTTTTTGTTTTTTTGTTTTAATTCTCCGAGGTGTTTATTTTTCTTGTTTTGGGTTTAATTGCATTGCTGTGGCTCTTGTGGCTACCTTTGTATTCCTCTAATGGTGTGGAATTTGTTTTTGGTTGTGTGCTGAGGTTTTGTAGTTGTTTTTTTGGAATGATGAAGAGGAACGGGACTTTTGGTTTGGAATTTGCTAGGTTATTGTTTGATGGGTTTGGTCGGTGGTGTTTTAAGTATCGTTGTTACTAGGTGTATGGATGGTTCTGTAATGTTTGCAAGTGGAGGATGAAGGCCCCCCCCAGCTCCCTTGTGTGGAACTTACAAGTTGTATGTTTAGTCAATTTTTTTCTGTAGAATCATTGCAACTGTTCGCCACTGAATTAACTCTAGTCATTACTCACACTGGGGTTACTGAAAAATGCATGTCGAATTGTTTTTCTCTCTCTCTCTTCTTGGCGTTCTTAATTTCACTGTGAGACTTTGGTATAATTTTAATATTTCTCTCTATGTTTGTTCGAGTTTTTCTGTACTGGTTATTTATGCAATACTTGTGTGCAATATAACCATTTCGATTGACATGACCCTTGATGAGAACAAAGCGATCTATCAATTTTTTTTTTTGGGGGGTACAGAAAATTGGGTATTCTAGTCATTTTTAATCCATGATATGAAATTGGAAATTTAAGGGGATAATTATCTACCTGAAATTGGGATGTTTCGTTTTAGCAGAATTCTGCATTTTAAAACATGTTTTAAATTTGAATTTCTGTTTCTCGACTTATGATTGTTCATGGCTGTGATTTGTTCTCTCTATGACATCGGATGTTATGCAAGTATACTTAACTTATTCGTTATTATAGAGTAGTATAATTCTCGGAATGATTTTGAAATCCCAACCCTGAAATTAGTTTTTGGTGCTGGCGTTGGGGCTTGATGATTTTAAATGCTGAAAGGTTCATTAATTCTTTTTTTTTTTTTTTTTTTTTTTTTTTTTTTTTTTTTTTTTTTTTGTTTCTCAGGCCTCACATAAAACTTGTTGCTGCGCTACCTATGTGGTAGTATGGTGTGTTACTGGAACTCATTCTGATGCTTGATTGATGGCGGCCAATCAACGTAGAAAAAGATTGAGTTCTGCCAGTGTAGTTGGTCACAGTTCAAGAGAACCATATAGAGTGAGAAAAAAGAATTTGGCACTGCCACGCAGTGATGCAAATTTAAGACCCCATATTACTCTAGCATGGGATGGGAGTAAAAAAAGAGTTGTTTCTAAAAGGGAACAAATTGGCATAAGTTGGAGAAAATTAAAACCATTTGTTGATTCAGTTCCCAAAGAACAAACTATACTGGCTGACGTTTTCGATGTCCCTCATGAGATTTTTGGGTTGGAAGATTTATCAGAAGTTCTTTCACTTGAGGTAGCAATATTTTTGTCGTTAGCCCTTGTTATGTATATCGAAGTTATCACTTTCCCTTCTGTATTTCTTTCTATTCATTTGGCCTTGAATTTTTTGCAGGTTTGGCATACTTATCTTTCAGAAAATGAGAGGAACAATCTGAGAAAGTTTCTTCCTGGAGAACAAGAACATGAGACAGACTTGGTGGGAGAGTTGTTTTCTGGGAATAATTTTCACTTTGGAAATCCCCTTGTTAAATGGCAAGTCGTCCCTTTTCCAAAAGGAGGGTTTCAGAAATGCCCTCCAATCTAAATTGATAGTTAAGATGGAATAATTAAAAATTTTATATTTAATATAGGTTCCAAATTATGGATATTACTTCCCACTAACATTTGTTTCTAATCAAAAAGAGAGAGAGGAAAGAAAAAAAAAACACAGTTGTGTAGACCATGGCACGAACCAGGGTGACTGATGAGTCATGCTTGGGCTGGTAAAGAAGAGCCTCAAATCGTAGGGGTTCTTTTAATTTAATTTGTTTCTGATTCTGCTTATTGAAGTTTGGAATTTTGTTTCTTATATTCTCCATCATTACTTTGTGATACATATTTACTTTATTGTTCCATCAGACTTTTTGGCGATGATAAACTTTGAAAGTGTTAAAATTTCTTGGAGGAATATTGATGGCTATTGGCTACGAAGTAACTGTTGAATTTTCCAAATATGTACCTGCAGGGAGTCTTCACTTTGCTCTGGTGCCCTTCACCCTGATGCAGTTCTTCATCATGAACAGTGCTTAAGGGCAGATAAAAAGGCATATTCCCGTGAGTTACAGAAGTATCATAATAAGTAAGAAGCGTACTTACGGCTTAACCTGTAAAATTGCCATTTATAACTTGATGATTTCAACAATGTATCCTTAACTTTTTGTAAAATCACAATTTTCTGTAGCCTTTGTCTTTCAATGGTGTTTACTTTAACTGAAGCATGTTGTTGCTAATATTAGTTCCTTCTTGTGGCAGTATGATTGGATATCTACAGAAACTGAAGGATAGATGTGCGAACTGCAAAGATCCAGAGAAGGAAATCAGACATCAAACATGGAGGTTGATAATACCTTTTCTTTTTCTTTCTTTCAAACACATAATTCTTGACCTTCTGCTCCCAATAGACTTTGAACATAAGCTTGGTCAATTTCCTTATTACTGTAATGAAGGAAATTTATAGCCGGCCACTGGCATATAAGATTCTTCAAAACTGTTCTTTCTATTTTTTCCCGTTAAATTTCAAATTGAACGACATTTTAGTGGTTAGTGTTTGTAATTGACTAATCTTATAAATATATTGTTGATTTATCCTTGTTACTTTTCTGTACAAGTTTTCCTCACTTGGAACGGGAAGAAGTCAAGGTTGGCAATCAATAATTAATCTTGGAACGGGAAGAAGTTAATTAGCAAATATTTTAATTTAAACCCTGCCAAGTGCCAATTTTGCCAATTTGATCCAGAAGAAAATGAAATAAACTCAGAATGCACAATGTACTTTAAACAGGTCAAGAAGTTCCGAAAATAGAGTCTCCACCAGAGTGAATGAGTCCAGATTTGACTATCACGAGGACAATACTATAGCTACATCAGAGTCTGATTCGTGGGCTGCAGAGGAGAAAGCATGTAGTAGTGATAACCAGAATTCATTCATGAAGGGTAGAGAATTTTCAGAAAGGTAACTTCTCTTACGTTTGGGAATATGCATGTTCTTATAATTAGCATCTTTTTAGTTAGAGATAGTTCCTGTAAGGCATTACCATGGTTTTTTTGCTACAAGTTATGAATCGGTAGTATAGGTGCACATCAATGACATCATGTTTACCTTTGAGAGGCGGTTTCTATATACTCAATCAGGGTTTTTGTTCTGTTGACTATGTACGGTTTTTATGATTAACAGGATTTGCAATAAAGGATACAAGCGAGAAAGATTCAGAACTTCATCCACTGCTTTACATGACAAGCTTAATGTTGGTACTAGAACTGAGGAAAAGCTACAAAAGCGCAACATCCAGTGTAGTGATGGCTCCAAATATATGTCATATTTCAAGGTTAGGTGTTGTTTTATGAATTTGATTATGTATATAACCTTGGAGCAATGTCGTACATACGACATAATAGTACTTGCTCTAAAGCATGCACACTTGCTTTAATTTGGGTGATATTTTCATGTTCAACACATATCAAACCCTCGTACATGTTGGCACTTGTTAGACATGTATCAGCCCCCTGTTAATCAAAATAGTTGCTGCCAAATACTTGTTAAACATTTAGATAAATTTTAGGCATCTGTTTAACAATGGAAGTGTTCAAACAGATATTTATACTTTCTACAAAATAGACATTAGAAAAAGTAGAGGAGAAAAACAATAAAATTTGAGAGTTAAAATATCGAACTTGTTTGAAAAATTGAATAGGATGGAAAGTTTTGGTAATGGTTTCTTTGGATCTCCTAGGTCGATAAGAAAGCTTTCTTGGATAATTGAAGGAAAAGTTCTTTTCAGGGTAGAATAATTCAGGTTTTCTTTGGATCACTCTACCTCGCCTAGGGTTGTCCTGGATGCCACATTTTGTGGTTATTTTATGTAGTTCGTGGTTTGATTTGTGTATTGAACCTTTTTATTTTTTATTTTTTGGTGGTTTGGTGTTATTTTATATTATCTCAACAGAAGTGTACTGTACCTTTATTTGTAACTTTTCATAATACCAACAAAAAGTTCCATTTGAACAAATAAAATGGGAAATATTTGTGGTTGGTTGTGGGTTTGAGAATATTCCTCTAGAGAAGTGTGGTTAGTTGGGTTTTTCCTTTGGTCTCAAAGGTTGTGATACAAATGATAAGATCCAGCAAAGAAAGCCCCATCGTTTTCTTCAACTAATCTCTTTAAAAGACGAAAGTCAATTTTTCAAAGATTGTCCTTTTGCTTCTCAATGTTGATGGATGGTCCGCACGATAATCTGCCAATTGGCTCGCTAAAATGGCTGTTGGAAGGCAAATAACCAAATGCAGAACTCTAGTGGCTAGGGGAGCCACACTAAATCTGGGAAATGGCTTGAGAAAATGATTTTAGGCTAGTCTGCAGGGTAATCTTACAGATTTACCTTTCGAACTTGCAAGTTGAACCACTCTTGTTAGCCCAGTGGTTTTGGCAGAACAGTTTAGATTGCAATGAATTGGGAATTGGCTTCATATATATGACTTGGGGTAGGGATGTATGATGAAAATGAAAAGAAAGATGACAGTTGAGATATGGAAAGATATTTATAAATATACATACACATATATATTAATGAAGTATATTTGATTCGGTTTCTTTTAACAACTTCAAGTGAAAGAAAGTTTGTAGAATTGTTAATGGAAAAATAGTTTCGTTCTGAGATTTGTTCATTGTATGTTTGTGAAACATATATAAATTATATGGTTACATTTTCTTTTACTTCGCTTCTTTCTTGACGTGGATACTCGAGACACTCCTGCCATGGCCTCGTTGATCTTGTCATTAGGATTACTATCTGGGTATCTTCATTCCATATAATCCCTGCTTTGAGAAAGCAAGTTATATCACATTTCTTTTATGTTTATGATTTGAAACCAATGGTTGAATATACCTCATGGACATTTGGTTTCTTTTTCTTTATGATTCCGTTTTTTCCGTATTGAAAAGAGAGGCAAGTTTTGGTACTTAGGAGGGTTTTATCGTTGATTTCTTGTTCACACGCTTCAGATTAGTAAGAAGCAGCATGACCTGGTGAAGAATATGAAGCAATCAGGATCTCTGGACCAAGTTTTAGGTGACATACAAGCTTTTAATGTACAACCATATCAAGTATTTGTAGAGGAAGAACAGCAAAAGTTGCATGAGCACTGGTGAGAGTATGTGAAGTAACATATTTATTTTTACCAAATCGGAAGACTCATTCATTCCCCTCATATCATAGTTTCTTTATTGGCATAGGCTGCAATTATCAAAAGTTCATCTCCCCGTTGCATATTCAAATTGGAGAAAGATTCATTTACAGAGACGGGAACTAATCAAGGCGTTGGAGCAAGATCTGAAAGACAGACAAACATTGATAATGGTGCTTAACAATTCCACTTCTGTTTTTCTATTCTCTCTCAATTGTTTTTCTCTCCTTATTGAACTGTTGGGGCATAGTTGTATGCAATATAGTTCTTAATTTACCGTTATTATTTTGGGTTCCTTCTGTAACATTGTCTTTTAACGTTTTTACCTGTAATTGAGGGTTTAGGATGTGGACATCGAAAGCCATGATAGCATGCTTCGAGGTCAAATGGATACTGAAGAAACAGATCAAATGGATGTGGAAGGAACAGGAAATGAATCTATTGAAAAATCAATCTCTGGCTCCCAAAGTAGTCAGTCCTCAGAGCAGATCAATGGTGGGTTGGAGATTGGCAACAGTTTGGATCCCGAAGACCATGATACCCTAAATTCTGGTAATACTATTCTCGAAGAATCTGGATTATCAAGAAATCTGAATGCTATAGAATGCTCAGCCAGCCAGGGAGAGGTCCTACTTTCTATTGGTGATGTTCGCACACGACAAGTTATGCCAAAGAATTACTACAGCTCTTCTACCAGCCATGGTTATGCTACGTCCAGTAGTAATTTGTCTCTTTCAAATTCTCATGCTTATGACGAGCGAAAAACAAAAGTTTTCAATGTTGAACCTGACATGGCTGCCAGAGGTGTTGCTAAATGTTTATTGCCTAGACAATCAGACGATGGCACTTATGTGAAACATGGCTTACATGACAGGGTTATCGGGAAAAATGTGTTGACTAGACAATCAGATAATGGCACTTTTGTGGAACCTGATTTGCATAGCCGAGATATTGGAAAAAGTTTGCTACATAGACAATCAGATGATGGCACTTTTAGTTCTTATGAAAATCAAGGTAAAGATGAGTTACTTCATTCTGTGTTTACTAGGCAGGCAGGTCTGTCCTTCCATCACAAGGAAAGGCACTCAGGTTTAGATTTCCAGCCATTAAACAATGACTTGATCGAAGAGAGTCAGTATTCTAGACATTTCCAGGAGCAGTCGGAGTTATCTGTGCCTTTGCAGCAAAGGCGGAAGGAAGATGGGCAAGTCTACATTCAACATGGTGTTCCAGGGAATATTTATCCTGATGGAAACAGGTATCCGAATCCTCCAACTCAGCAACAGTTACCCTCAGTTGGAATGCAGGGCTGGGCTGTTAACTCGGTTCGCGTGCCTTCTCATATCCATTCTCATCCCATAAATGGTGGAAGTTTATTAGGCGATAACTGGTTTCCGGGCAATCATCAAGTCCATGATGGGTTTACAGGGCCAGATGGCGTTATAGTCCCAAATCAGAGCATTGGAACTGGAAGCAGCAGCACAGATCAAACCTTATTCAGTGTTCTATCTCAAAGTAATCAATTTCGTTCCCCTTTTCACCCAATGAGCACGAACGGGCAATTGATTTCCCCAAGGAACTACGGAATGTTGCGAGAAGGAAATCCCATGATCGGAAACGTTCTACCAGAAGCATCCAACCCACTCAGCTACTTGGGAGGGCATGAAATGCCATCTCAGAGTATGAGCTGGGTAGGCACGAGGCATCAAAGTTCCAACTTGACTGATCCAATGGAGAAACCATACTTGAGATCATGGAATCAGTGAAGAGACATATGTGGCCAGTTGGTCTTGGTTTTGGAGTCAGGACTAGACGATGCAGCAATGGCATAAGCTATTGGAAAAGAACGAAGAAAAAGAAACATTGTGGATGTTTCAAAGAGAGCTGGTTTTGTGCAATGAAAGGTGGTATGCTTGTTATACATATACCCAATTCATACACAAGAAGAGAAGAAACACAGCGCCATGTATATAATCTTAGATATTAGATGAGCAGCCAGCTGGAAGAGAAGAAGAAGAAGAAGAAGAAGAAGAAGAAGAAGAAGAAGAAGAAGAAGAAGAAATTTGAAGCGATGAAAAGGATCCAAAGTACAGGTACATTTTTGTAGCTTGTTCTTTATTTTTAGCTCTCCTCTCTGTTCTGTTGCTTAGAAGATAATTTCAATAATTTTGGAGGCTACACAGCCATCTGAGGCCATGCTTCTCCTGATTGTTTCCTTTTATTTATTGTTAAGTTGTTGATTAGTTTCTTTAAGACAGTCTCATGTGAGGTGGTGGTAATAATTGCAGCTCTACTGAGTTCTATTTATCTTAGTCTTTTCTTCCCTGAATAAAGTTTGCAGATCATTTACATTTATGTACTATATAGTTATTTATAGTACAACATTTGAGTGTACTAGAGGTTGGTAATATGTATCGGTAACCGATCATGGCATTTTACTGATAAAAAATGTGTCAAAAAAGCAGAGAAATCAACATTTGAGGGTCGTTTATATTGTGTTTGTCTTTGCTTTTTTTCTTCTCTCGAGAGAAGACTTATTTGTTGGAAGTAGGTGTCAACATTATTCGGTAAAAGATACGTTAGAAATTTAAATCTTTGACCATTTGAAAAAATTATTGATACACATTGAGAATCATTTATATTTTAAACTCGATGATAGTAAGGATGATATTTCTCTTTTGTACATCAAGTTCAATTAGTACTCGATGTGCAAGTGTAAATAATCATCAACGAGGTGGAATATTTTTTTAAGTTTCAATTTTGAGTTCATATATTTTATTAAATCTTGAAATCAATTTAAGAAATTATGAAGACTAAAATATAACCCTATAGAAACTAAAATAATATTTTTAATCAATATAATTTTGGTTAAATTAAAATTAATGTTCATAAACTTTTATCTTTCAAAAAGTTTATCTTTGAAGAGTTCTAATAATATTGTGAATGAAAACTAATTAGTTAGTTTTGAACCAAAGAACTTTTGTTTTAAAAACTTTCAAAGTTTAAACAATTTTAAAAGGTTAAAAAAGTGATATTAGTTAGTATATTATTGACGAGATCTAAATTTTTTTTAAAATTTCAAAATATCCTTAAACAATTTTAAAAAGTTAAAAAGTGATATCAATTAGTATATTGTTGACAAGATCGCCAATAACATAAGAATTTTAAAACTTTTCAAAAAGATTTTAGGATATTAATGTGTTCCTGATTATCTTTTAAACGTGATATTAAACATTTTCAAAAGTTCAATCGATATTTTTAATACTTTCCCTCCAAAGCTAATCATAAAAGTATTTTAAAAGTATTTTTAAAATTTAAGGATATTATACAACTTTTTTTAAAAAAATTAAGGATACAATTGAAAATTGAAAGACATTAAAATAAATAAAGGAGACAAATATATTTATTAATTTAGCCATCATTCACTCAAAGAAAATGGCCAAATATCACATGATGCACTTTTACTGTTTTTCACAAAAAGAATCATCTCAACAGATACTCCAAATTTAGTAAAACTTTGCTGTACAGAGCCAATAACAGTGAAAAGCTAATTGATTTATGCAGATTTGTGGACCCTTTTCCTTGATGACACACTACTTGTTTCTTTGTAAGAAAATACTTGAATAAGCCAAAAGTGAAGGAAAAGAAAAAAAATAAATAAATCATAACAAGCAAAAGAGACTCATAATTGTACCTCCATAACTTTCAACTTCAACTTTCCCATTCCAAATCATTACAAATAATCCTTACCATTATAAACTTCCGTGAGCTACAACTTACAAAATGTGTAACTGTAACCGTACAAGTCCACCGCTAATAGATATTGTCCTCTTTGGAGAGGTTTCCAAGCTTCCCTTCATGTCTTAGAGAAAGGTTTCTATACCCTTACAAGGGATGCTTTGTTCCCCTCTCCCACCGACGTGAGATCTCACAATTCACTCCCCTTCGCTACTATAACATCTGTTAGCGGTGGACTTGGGCTATTACAACAGTCTACTATTGTGAAGTGAAATCTTAACCTAGTTTGATCTATGAGGTTGAAATTGTTACAACTAAATTCAGTTTAATTAGAAGTTCGAGAGTGTAATTATAAACGCTATGGTTGCAGTTTTCTCGTGAAGAATACTAGAAAGCGGTCAAGGTTAGTATCTCTATAGTCTAGGATGTAACTATCAAACATGGGAGACAGAACTTTTCATTTAAGCTAGAGGGCTTAGAAAATGAACCTGGGTGAAAGAATTCATCTCAATATGTACGATTGGTTGTAATGTAGGGATGGCATGCTCTGTCATTTTGAGTCAGCAACCAGTTGAAGAGTGAGTCAGTGATCCTAAGAAATTTACAACTGTTTCAGTGTCTCGACGACCTGCTTCATCGACGGTCGAAGAGCGAGAATTTCAACTGTGCAATTAGACGCGAGTGTTAACATTCCAAGTAAGTGTTCCTCAGGTCCCATTTCCCAAAGTTCAGGAGTGAAAAGCTCAGAAGAACGACCTTCCTTGATCAGCATTTTTGCCCATGTAACAATGTTAAATCCGTTTCCAAAGTCGGAAAAGGATCGATCGAGCGACCTTTTTCCAGAAAGCAACTCTAGGAGCACAACTCCAAAGCTATAAACATCGGCCTTATCCGAGACCCTGCAAGTGGTTGCGTATTCTGGTGCAACATATCCAAATGTTCCTGCCACATCTGTTGTGGCATGAGTCTCTGATACCTCAAGAAGCCTGGCTAACCCAAAATCTGATATGAAGGTGTTGTGGTCTTCATCAAGCAGGATGTTACTAGGCTTGATGTCTCTATGAACAATCCTAGGATCACAGGAGTAATGAAGGTATGCAAGAGCCCTCGCTATGTCCAAAGCGATCTTATGGATTACCGAGTGCTTTACGTGTTTGCACGATTTTTCATGAATGAAGGTCTCAAGGTTCCCACCAGAAAGATAGTTGTAAACTAAGAACATTTCAGCCTCTCCGACGTAGTACCCGAGAAGAGTTACAAGGTTTTTGTGTCGTATTCTTCCCAGTGTTCGAATCTCCGCGTCGAATTGTTGGATGCCTCCTTGAAACCTACCAATGGACAGTCTCTTAACAGCAACCAGGAAACCTGAGGGCAGTTCAGCCTTGTATGTCGACCCAAAGCCACCAGTACCGATTAGGTAGCAAAGGCTGAAATTCTCGGTCGCTCGGACAACATTATCATAATTCAGATCGGACGGAGCATCAGAGAAAGTCACCACTTGTCTTTTCTTTAACCTATTTTGTCTATCAAGCCTTTTCTTAACAATGATAATAACAGCTATCATTAAGAGTAAGCAAATTAGAGTTGAGGAAGCAGCCACAGCGATTACCATGGACATGAACTTTCTTTGTCTCTTCCACTTCTCAACGTTGAGAGGAACTGGAAGTCCAGCTGGGGAGTCGGAGTACGACTCGGGGCATGGATGCAGAAACTTATTCCCATCAAAGTAAATGCAGTCAATCATGTGCTGAAGATGAGGAATGTGGCCAGAAAGGTTGTTAAAAGAGACATCCAATTTAGTGAGATGAGAAAGAGCAGAGAAAGATGCTGGTATTTCCCCAGATAACCAGTTATGATCAAGCAACAGAATCTCAAGTCTAGAAGCATATGATAAGCTTTCAGGGATAACTCCTGTAAATTCGTTTCGAGAAAGATCTAAACTCACTAGAGAAGTCGATCGACCAAGTCGAGATGGAATCTCTCCAGACAAATTATTTCCACCCAAAAGCATCCATTTCAAACTCTGCAAGTTCCCCAACTGATCAGGTAAAACTCCAGATAATCTATTCTCTCTCAAGTTGAGATGAACAAGCCTCTGCAAGTCACCAATTCCAGGTCCAATTGAGTTATCTAATTCATTGCTTGCAGCTTCAAACTCGATCATCTGTCGACAATGGAGGAAAAATGCATCAGAAATCTCACCTGATACTAAGTTTGAACTCAAGTTAACCGAAACGCTCGTCATATCGTTACAGTTCGAGACAAGATCGATGGGAAGTGATCCATTGAACTGGTTGCTATTAAGCAACAGTTTGTATGAGAACTTGTGACCATTAGCCAAAAGCACTTCTCCGACTTTGAACGAAGTTAATGATCCACTGAACCTATTCCAGCTAAAATCATGGGCGATTATGAGATTATCATTTAATCTTGGGAAATCCCAGACAGGGGAATTGATGTAAGAGTTCCAATTATCTTCATCATCTAAGAATCTGGAAGCTGGTTCATGCGGAATCATGTTCATACAGAAGCTATCTTTCTCAAATCTGGGAAGAACACCAGAAATTTTGTTCTGGCTTACATTAAAATACGCCATACAGGAAACTCGAAGCCGCACAGGGAGGTTACCCTGTAGCTTGTTTGAGGATAAATCCAGGTAGGTAAGATTCGCACAGTTCCCAATCGATTCGGGTATGGTTCCAGTGATGTAATTTTGCCCTAAATTTAGAACCCTAAGCGAACATGAAGAACTCCAATTATTCGGCAATTTTCCATTAAAATTACCTCTCGGCGCCCAAAAAACTTGTAGACTGGGAAGCAATAACAACTCGGAAGGAATTCCTCCATTGAAAGCGTTGAATTCGCCGCTTAAACTATCGTAGTCGGAATTGATGGCGTTCAAATTCGTCAACACGATCTGTGACAACTTCCGGCAGTTACCGAGCTCTTTTGGAATCGAATCGGTGAGGCTATTCCTAGATATATCAAGAATTCTGAGTTCTGATATTTGGCCGATCTCAGCCGGAATTTGTCCCTCTAATATATTGCCATCGAGCAACAGAGTCCTGAGTTTCCGACATTGTCCAATCTCCGCCGGAATGTTATCGGTCAGAAAGTTATGCGAAAGCCTCAAATGATTCAAAACACCACACCTATTACCAACAACTTGAATACTACCAGATAACTGATTGTACGATAAATCAATTGCTTCTAATTTCGTCGAACCTATCAATTTACTCGGAATCGAGCCAGAAAACGAGTTATCAGACAAATTAAGCAGGCGAAGAGATCGAAGTGACCTAATCTGTTTCGGAATCTCTCCAGAGAAATTGTTCCCCTGAAGCTCTAGAACCTCCAACGACTGAAGCTTACCAACACTCCTCGGAATCTCCCCGTACATCAGATTATTCACAAGCGAAAGAACACGAAGCTCAGTAAGATTTCCAATCGCCGGATTCAACGTCCCAGCCAGAACAGAATCCGCCGCCATAACACCACCACTTCCACTGATATTCAGCGCAACAACTCTACCAGTAACACCATCGCAAGTAACTCCAAACCAATCGCAGTGAGAAACCGACAAATTCCAACCACGAAGAACGCCAGAGCCGTCTAGCGAAATAGAGCCCTTAAACCTGAGGAGCGACATTGCATCATAGGAAACCGAGCCGCTTGTACCAGAAAAAGTAAACGAAAGGGAAAAGAACAAGAACCATGAAAGCGAAGAAGAAGACATCGAAAGAGAAGAAGAACCACCTCCGTGGAGAAGAATATTCCGATTAGCTAACCGGCGGCAGAAAATCCGGAGCAACAAGAAAATTTTCTGAAATGGTAACAGATGTGGGTGTCTGAATTGGATTGGCAGCGTTGATTGAAGATTGTTGAGGGAAAATGAAAGGAAGAAATGAAGATCAAAAAGGGAGAAAATGGAAGAAACTGTTGAAAGAGAAAAAGGAAGGAAGCGATTTCAGTGAAACAGAGCGGAAGAAAGAAGGAAGAAGAAGAAGAAGACAAAAGCAAGCGGCGTAAGGTAAGGATCTGAAACTGTACTCTACGTTGCGCTGTTTATTCACATGCATATTATTATTATTATTATTATTATTATTATTATTATTATTATTATTATTATTATTTTCTGCCAAATTTTAATAATAATCCACTAGTAAAAATAAATAAATATATATATATATATATATATATATATATATATATTTAGAAAATGGTCATGGGTTTATAATAAAAAAAGTTCTCTATTCCCACGAGGCTTTGTGGGGAGCTTATGCTGGACAATATCATACCATTATGGAGAGTCGTGTTTGTCTATCAATATATATATAGACTAATTATTCGGATTGTAAATTTTATCAATCCAAATAATCTTTTTAAAATAATGTACCCAACCCTAATTTTTGTTAGGTTCGGTTAGTTCGAATTGTTTGGGTCGTTTATTTAAATTTTTGTATTTAATAAAAATAAAATATTAATTTATTCATCAGAGAATAAATAATAAAAATAATAATTATGAAATTGAATAAAATAAATATATATATATAGTAATAAAAGTATATATTTTAAAATGGATTCATTTCAACCCAATCTAGTTTTAGAGAAACCCATAAATCAACTAAATCCATAAAAATTTCACTTATTTCAACATAAACAATCTAAACCGTATAAGTATAGATTGGGTTGATCAGGTTTTTCAGGTCATCACTCTGAACACCCTTAATTTTTCTTCTTTCTTCTTCTCTTTTTTTCGAGGAAAAAATCAATTTACACCAATTAATTTTAATTTTTTCGGGTTAAATCAATAGGAATTATAAATAATGGCTTCCACTTAGGGCAGGTAGAATCGAGTAAAGGAATTACAATAACAAAGGTTAAGAGACGACCAGTATACTTAACAAATCGTTAAATTATCATACTTAAAAACATAAACTAATAATTATATCAACAAAAATCCCAAAATCTTTATAAATTAATTAATTTAGATCTATCAAAATTTATTTATAATTTTTTTTTAATAAAACATATTTTAAGATTTACTTTTTGGGAACGATTCTATATTTAAAGGAGTTTAATTAATTTCCAAAATAAAACATTGTCAGAATTTGGATTTTTTTAATAATAAATTTCAGAATATTATATTTCTTCTATTTAGTATTATTTTTATTTTTTACCTTTTTTTTAAATAAAAAAAAAACTATAAAAAGAGAAGATTTGTCTTCTTTTATGAATCGGAAATGGATAATTACAATAAATAAATAAATAAATAATAAAAATTACTAATAAATTATTTATTTTATTTTCCAATTTGGAGAACATATTACTAAAATATTATTAAAAAAACAAAAATTAAAATTAATTGGAAGAAATAAAAGAAATTAAAAGGTATAATTTCATGTCATAGTTGAGGTATAACCTTCAAAGTTTGGTGAGGTTTTGAGAGGGTGAAAATGCTTGCAAATTCACGTTCGGTGTCGAGTAATTATCGTGTGATAACGACATTTAACTGTGTTTGCATCGTACCAAAACATGAAACGTGAGGATTTATCGAGTAATTATCGTATTTTCCAACCTTTTATATATTTTTAATAAAACATTAATTTCAAATAAATTTTTTTAATGTTCAACGTAATTTCAAAAACCTCAAATTTCAAGCACGAAATGAACACGAGAAATAAAATTCTCGTCTCTGACCTCGTTTAGGGAGAAAAATCTCTTTTGACTCGTTTTCCATCTTTATTTAAATAGAAATTTTCTAGCCCACTTGGGGTAGACTGACCCGCACGTTAAATGGACATCTCTAATTGTATCTCATTTATTATACTAAAACGTAAATACCTCTCGTGGCAATTTCTAAGATATTCATGATTATTATTTCAGGAAATTCAACTTATACAAAGTCGTCCGTTATATCTTTATAATCACTCTGATTCGAACGTAGGGAAGATGAAATATTGGATTTAAAATTAAAAAATTAATTAAAAAAAATGAAGAATCTTATTTTAATATAATAAATAAAAGCTCCCCAATAAATCTCAAACCCCAAAACTAGAGAACACATTTCCCAACAAGCCTACAAAAGAATCTTTGTGCTTGAAGTTTGGGAAAATATTTATTTAATAAATAATAAATTAATACTTTTTATCTAAAAAAAAAATAGTTGGTTAAAAATATTTATATGGAAATTAAAATTTTTATTTTAGTGTATAGAAACATTAAATAATCATTTTGGAAATTCAAGTTAATTATTATTTTTTAAAAAATTGAAAGACTAATAATATAAATTTTTAATATTCACCCGCTCAATCCTCAAACTAGAGATGTCCACTGGACGAAGACGGGAAAGCGCTATCCCCACCACTTATTTCATTTATCCCAAATTTTTAATTTATTTTTTAATAGATTGAGGCCAAGTAATTTTTCCTCTTTATGAAAATAATTATTTTAAATTTTTACGTATAATTTCCATTAAAAAATGGTAAAAAAAAAACAAATATTAACAAATCAATATTTTTAAAAATTTAAAATTTTAATAATACAAACAATTAAAAATAATCTACAATAGTTTTTAATTTAAATATTACAATTAAAGTCTCAAAATTAACTATTTTTTATTTTAATAAAAGCAAAAAGTGCAGTTGAAAATATATTTATATTAAACGGAACGTAAAATTGGGCAGGGAGAGAGTAAAAATATAATCTGGCCCCAATTCTATTTATCTAACGAAAAAAATTTACCCACTCCCTCCTCATTCCTGTCTAAACGAGGAATCAGAGTGCAATGAGAAGTAATCACTACAAGGAAAGTAAGATTCGGATTACCTTATTTGAAATTCGAATTATTTCACAAGCAAGATCAATTATGTTAAGCTTGAACGATTCTAAATATGCAACCCAAATTACATAAAATGGCAAATAAACTTAGTCTTTGACTAATGAAACGTACAAACACTCAGCCCTAATAATAAGAAATCACTACAAGGAAAAGTAAAATTCAGATTACTTTGTTGATCAAATATCTTAAGATAATAACACTTCATTAAGATTCGAATAACTCCACAAGTAAGATTGGTCATGTCAAACTTAAATAATTCTAAACATGGAACTTAAACTACATAGAGTTGCAACGAAAATGATATTTGGACATTTTTTAAAATAATTTTTAATAATTAATGAGAGATGTGAAATTACAAGAACACCCTTGGACATTGGGGACATCACATCAACGAACTACGAGGCAGGAATCGAGCTGAATGTCTGTCAATTGTCAGTGACTGGACTGGCGTCCTTTTGGAATTTTATTTTATTTATTTATTTATTTGAATTATTATTATTATTATAATTAATTAAAATTGATATTTTCTGTGGCATTTATTAAATCATTTCAGCAATCAAAAATACATGAATCCTCCTGATTTGACAATTCCAACTCACCTATTTACCCTTTTTTTTTATTAAAAAAAAAAGCATTTCTTTTTCAATCATTGCTTCATTATATCTTTTGTTGCATTTAAAATTATTATTTTATTTCAAATATATATTTAAATATTTTTTTAGGGTTTTTTTTTTTTTATGAAATTCTAAATGGTCCAAAATTGGTAAATTATTTTAACCATGAAACTTTACAATTGTTTAAAAAATAATAAATATTCTATTATTTATTATTATTATTTTTTACTATGCAATAAAAACAACTCATCATTTTTAATTTATTAAAAAAAGTAAAAAAAAAATTAAATTAAATTAAGGGACAGGGAAATGATTAGGTCCAAATTTGGTGGGTTGATTTAATAATTTTCCCATTAGGTAACCTATCAATCAACAATTATATTTCGTCCATAATTTACATTAAAAATGTTATAAAAATAAAAAATGTTGTGAGCGATAGGTAAAATATGCGGAAAGAATCCGTGTTAGTTTGTGAATACAAAATAACGTGACTATATCATAAGAGATGCAAAGGAATACTGAGGTTATCAAATCTCGAAATCTGGATTTTAAATTCTGTTTTGAGTCTTAAGTACGAGATGTAACAAATTTTGCAATTATATTAGATCTGTGCGTGTCCGAGTAGGAACAGTTTATTATATAAAAGTTTAATTAAATTGTACCATATTTATTTAAAAAATAATTATAAAAAAACCATCCATGAAATGATGCAAAGGTGGAAAGATAAAAAAGTGAAATTACTTAATTCAAGCAAAGATGATTTTCCAAGAATAAAAAATCAATAAATAAATAAAAAGGGAAAAGGTAAAAATGGAATCCTATTTTTCCATGCTTTTTGTCAAATAATTTTGAGTGAAAATTTGAAATTTATAAAGAGAATAAAAACGGTAAAAAAAAAAATTAACACAAAATTTTTTAATGGTTGTCCTTTTTTTAGAATGAGGATTGTTCCATCCCTTTTCACTTTTTTTTTTTTTTTTTTTTTTATAATAATTTCAAAAAGATTTCCAATTTGCACTTTTTTTAAGTGATTTCATAAAAAATTTCAACTTCTAAATGATTTTAAAGTAACATATTCATCCGAGCCAAATTCATCGTGTTATAGCCTAAATTTACCGCTAACAGATATTGTTTGTTTTGGTTGGTTATGTTATCGTTGTCAGCCTCACGTTTTACACCCTTATAAAAAAAATGTTTTGTTCCCTTCTTCAACGGATCTCATAATCCACCCCTTTGGATGTCTAGCGTCCTTGCCGGCACACCGCCTGGTGTTTGACTCTGATACGATTTGTAATATCAAAGTCCACCGTTAGCAGATATTGTTTGCTTTGACCCGTCACGTATCGTCATCAGTCTCACGATTTTAAAACGCATCTACCAAGGATGGGTTGGATTGTGTCATCAGGTTCTATTTTTTAAAAAATAGTTCACAATACATGTTACATTAATAAATAAAGTCTTTTAAATGTTAAGTATTTACGACTCCCATCAAGTAAATATTACTTATCTTTACAAAAATAGGGTAGGATTAGGTTGTAACAATATTTTTGGGTTGGTCGAGTTAACCTGACTAAAAGAAATATCCATATGCAAACCGAATCAAAAGCAAAAGCAAACAAAGAAACGAGTCCAACAAAAAGTGAGTCCAAGAAACTAATAAAAAAAAGCTCGCAAATGAGAAGAAAGTAGAAATAAAAAACCGTTCATAAGCTAGAAGTGCCAAAAACACCGAAAGGAAAGGAAATACCCGAGTTAACTTAGGTTGGGGTGATTTTTTTAACCTATCGGGTTAGATACTCGAAGGAATTGAATTGGGTTGGTAACCCGACCCAATAAAAAACAATATTTCTATATATCCTAACACAAAAACATATAGATCAAAATAGATCTGGACTATTTTATAGGTACTGATACACATCTCAAATCGATGATAACCTATGATACTCATTCAACGCTAAGAAGATGTCACGGTGACGAGAGAGTAGAGGTCTGAGAGACGAGAGGTCGGCCACATGCATTCAACGAAAATAAAGAGACGGGTGCGATTGTTAGCAACACTAAAATTCAAAGAGTAACGAGAGTAAAAAAACGGTGCACGGAATGCAATTCAAGGTGAGCGGCAAACTCTTAGGGTTGAAGTGAAACAAATTTAGTTTGAACGGAACCAAATAAAAAAAAAAATAACAACCCACGAACCCAAATCGAGAAAAATGCTTACCCGACCCCCAACGCTGTCGGGTTTGATTGGATTGGTCGGATTCTCGAACGGCACACCAATCTCAGTTCACTTTCATATGAACAATCAACAATCAGTTAATGATAAAAAGAATGATTCAGCTGTTTCATTTTTTATACACTTACAACAGCTGAGGTCTCTTACTCTTAAAAAATTAAAAAATTAAAGAACTAAAAAGAACCTTATTACACATATACCACACTTTTTAGCTATCGACGAAGCCCGTGTTTTCCGTTCCTCTCGGTTTTCACGTCTGCAAGAGAGCTGATGTTGGTATTCGAGCTAAAGCTTCTAGAATTTCACTTCGTGGCTTTGAACAACTGACTCCCAAGGGTAACAGTTGGGCTTCCTTCTCCCATCACTGTTGTCAAGTTCACCTCTTTCTCCAGTATCCTTTCAAGCTCCATCACCACATAGCTCATCCCGGGGCGCCTCTCGCTCGAAGATCCGACGCATTGAAGTATCAAGTTCATCACTTCAGCCATACCATCCTCGGTGAAGCTCTTCCCCAATCTCGGATCTATAAAGCTAGCAATATCGCTCGTTTCCTGTTTGTTTTGTATCTTTCAAATAGGCATGGAACGAGACACGGTTTCAGAATTCGATAAACAAAAAAGTCGAAAAAAATCCCAGATACTAGACCTATGTGAATTACTCTGGTATTGCTTTCATTAACCTCGAGACGGGATTCATATCGAGAAAAGTAAACTGTGTATCAAAGTTACCTAAAACAATGTCTCTAATAAAGTATGATCGATATCGAGATAATTTCGAGCAAGACATGATCAGCTAGTATAAAATGAAGCTTTGAAAATTGTCGAAATCTACTTACCCAATCAACCAGAGTATAACTTGGATCGGAAACGGGCACATCGGTAGCTTTTTGACCGCTTATCAACTCGAAAAGGAATACGCCAAAACTATATACGTCACTTTTCTCGGAAAATTGTCGAAACTCCTTTACCCTACAAAAGAGGATGGAAGATGAACAATCATACAATAGAATATGGAAAAAGGTAGAAGTTTTAGAATCAATACTCGGGAGCGAGGAATATCTCATCCGCTGCTGCTCGAGACGACGATTCTGAAATGTCAGATCTTCCCATGACATTGTGAAGTCCTGCATCTGCCACTTTAGCTATAAAATTCTCGTCGACGAGAACGTTGGACGTCTTGAAGTTTTTGTGTATCAAACGAGGGCTTATGGAGTGAAGATGTGCCAGACCTACGTACGATAATCAGGTCAGGTTACCGAGGGACGAGTTTGTCGAAAGCTTTCGTAGATAAGAATTTGGTTTCACCATTGATATATTTGATGGTTAGTCAATCTAGAAGAGATGCAAATAAATGCTCACTGTTTGCAGAGGTTCACCTTTAGCTGCCCCCAGAGCTATTGAGAGTCTGATCTTGAACTCGAGCCTCTCGGCTGAACGCTGCTCGGTGCCTGCAAAAACGATGCTCTTTAAGAGTGAGTTTGGAGCGACTTTTGAGAAATAACGCTTTTACATGTATGATAACCGTTACCATATATGTGGCTAGAAACGCTCCCATTGGGTATATAATCGAAGATGAGGAACTGTAAGTTGTTTTCCTGGCAGTAGCCCAAAAGAGTTACGAGATTTCGATGCCGAATAGACGAGAGGTAGTGTACCTGATAGTAAATGAACTAAATTAGAAGGCAGAATCAACTGAAACGGTAACGGCTCAAGCCCACCGCTAGTAGATATTGTCCTCTTTGGACTTTTTCTTTTGGACTTCTCCTCAAGGTTTTTAAAACACGTCTATTAGGGAGAGGTTTTCACACCCTTAACAGGAATGTTTCGTTCCCCTTTCCAACCAATGTGAGATCTCACCCACCCCCTTTGGGGCCCAACGTCCTCGTTGGCACACTACACTACCCGGTGTCTGGCTCTAATACCATTTGTAACAGCTCAAGCCCACTGCTAGCAAATATTGTCTTTTTTGGAATTTCCCTTATAGGTTGCCCCTCGAGGTTTTTAAAACACATCTACTAGGGAGAAGTTTCTACACCCTTATAAGGAATGCTTTGTTCCCCTCTCCAACCAATGTAGGATCTCACAATCCACCCCCTTGGAGGCCCAATGTGCTCGTTGGCACACCGCCCACCCCCTTGGAGGCCCAACGTTCTCGTTGGCACACCGCCTGGTGTCTGGCTCTGATACCATTTGTAATAGCCCAAGCCCACTGTCGGCAGATATTGCCTTTTTGGATTTTCCCTTCTGGGCTTCCTCTCAAGGTTTTAAAACGCGTCTAACATCTAACAGGGAGAGGTTTCCACATTCTTATAAGGAATGTTTTGTTCCCCTCTCCAACCAATGTAGGATCTCACAATCCACCCTCCTTTGAGGCCCAACGTTCTCGTTGGCACGCCGCCCACCCCCTTGGAGGCCCAACGTCCTCGTTGGCACACCGTTCGGTGTCTAGCTCTGATACCATTTGTAACAGCCCAAGCCCACCGCCGACAGATATTGTCTTTTTTGGGGATTTCCCTTCTGGGCTTCCCCTCAAGGTTTTAAAACGCGTCTAACAGGGAGAGGTTTCCACATCCTTATAAGGAATGTTTCGTTCCCGTCTCCAACCAATGTGAGATCTCACAATCCACCCTCCTTGGCGGTCCAACGTCCTCGTTGGTACACCACTCAGTGTCTGACTCTAATACCATTTGTAACAGCCCAATCTCACCACTAGCAATATAATCCTCTTTGGGCTTTTCCTTTTGAGGTTCCCCTCAAGATTTTAAAACACATCTACTAGGGAGAGATTTCCACATCCTTATAAGGAATGCAACGTTCTCCTCTCTAACCAACGTGGGATCTTAGAGAAACTCTTGGTTTAGCACGAATCAATACATACACGACAATCTCAAAAGAAAATACAGGTGAGTGAAGCAATTCCGTTTCCATACGTGCTCAAATTATGCACGTTCAGGTTGGAAATATATCGATGTCGAAGGCTTACAAGACAATAAATGAATATTACCTCATCTACAAAATCCTGACTCGGCGCTCCATGTCGCTTTTTGATAGCGACGAACATTCCATCATGAAGCATGCCCTTATAGACCTCCCCAAATTTCCCTTCTCCGATCAAATTCTTGTCGCTGAAATCATTAGTGGCTATCGCCAACTCCGCCATCTCGAAATGTCGAGCATCTCGTAGAGACAATTCAATACCAACATGCCTTCCAACTACAAGTAATGAAAAACACAACCAACTGATGATCATCCTTCTGAAAAACAAAATACATATGCTAATGGATAACTCGGGCGACGAAGACGAAGAGAATACCTTGAACAGAAGGATCCGAAGAGCCCGTCTCGGAAGTTCTTGCAGCGTTTCTTGAGCGTGCTAAGAATCTTATAAGTATAATAGTCAATCCCACCAATGCCACGGCTCCTGCAGAACCTCCTAATACTGCTGCAAGGACCCTTGACATCTCATGTGGGTTCTTCCCTTCACCGTTGATGCTTTTTTACAGTATAACAACTACTATACACACTATTATACATTGAATCTGAAACACAAATGAAAAAGAAAATTACAACAATCATATTGGGGAATATAGAACTACGTGTTAATGTAACGGCCCAAACCCACCACCGCTAGCAGATATTGTTCTCTTTAGGCTTTCCCTTCCGGGCTTCCTATCAAGGTTTTAAAACGCGTCTACTAGAAAGAGGTTCCACACCCTTATAAGGAATGCTTCGTTCCTTTTTCCAACCGATGTGGAATCTCACAATCCACCTCCCCCTTGGGGACCCAGCACCGGTGCCTAGCTCTGACACCATTTGTAACAGCTCAAACCCACCGCTACCAGATATTGTCCTCTTTGGGCTTTCCCTTCCGGGCTACAAGGAAGAGGTTCCACACTCTTATAAGGTTTTAAAACGCGTCTACTAGGAAGAGGTTCCATACCCTTATAAGGAATGCTTCGTTCCTTTTTCCAACCGATGTAGGATCTCACAATCCACCCCCTTGGGGATCCAGCACCGGTGCCTAGCTCCGACATCATTTATAACAGCTCAAACCCACCGCTAGCCAATATTGTCCTCTTTGGGTTTTCCCTTTCAGGCTTTCCCTCAAGGTTTTTAAAATGCGTATACTAGGAAGAGGTTTCCACACCCTTATAAGTCATGTTTCGTTCCCCTCTCCAACCGATGTGGGATCTCACAATCCAACCCCTTTGGGGACCCAGCGTCCTTGCTAACTCACTGCCTGGTGTCCGGCTCTGGTACCATTTGTAACAGGGAGAGGTTTCCACACCCTCGTTCCCCTCTCCAACCGATGTGGGGTCTCACAATCCAATTCGTTCCCCTCTCCAACTGATGTGGGATCTCACAATCCAACCCCCTTGGGGACCCAGCGTCCTCGCTGACTCACCACCCAGTGTCTGGCTCTAATACCATTTGTAACAGCTCAAACCCACCGCTAGCAGATATTGTTCTCTTTGAGTTTTCCCTTTCAGGCTTTCCCTCAAGGTTTTTAAAACGCTTCTACTAGGAAGAGGTTTCTACACCCTTATAAGCAATGCTTCGTTCCCTTCTCCAGCCGATGTGGGATCTCACAATCCAACCCCCTTGGGGACCCGGTGTCTGGCTCTAATACCATTTATAACATCTCAAACTCACCGCTTGCAGATATTGTCTTCTTTGGGTTTCCCTTAAGGAGAGGTTTCCACACCCTCGTTTCCCTCTCCAACCGATGTGGGATCTCACAATCCACCCCCATTGGGGACCCAGCGTCCTCGCTGACTCACCACCCAGTGTCTGGCTCTAATACCATTTGTAACAGCTCAAACCCACCGCTAGAAAATATCGTTCTCTTTGAGTTTTCCCTTTTAAGCTTTCCCTCAAGGTTTTTAAAACGCGTCTCCTAAGGAGAGGTTGCTTCGTTCCCCTCTCCAACCAATGTTGGATCTCACAATCCACCCCTTGGGAGCCCAGCGTCCTCGCTAACACAACGCCCAATATCTAGCTCTAGTACCATTTGTAACAACCCAAACAAGTTAAACAATTCTAAATCCCATCCCTGAATTTTCAGATCACAAACCAAACCGAGTGCACGGCGCATACCCGAAAGTGATTGATATGAAAGCAAATCTTACACTCAACTACAAGAATGAAGCTGAATCTACAGATCTTCATCTTTTCCTAATGAACATCTAAATTCAGCAAGAACAAGAAGAAGAACAGATTGAAAACAAACATACATCATCTTGAACTTCAAACCTGAAATTGTGAAGAAACTACAGAGAACGATGCAGATCTTTTGAAAGCGTAGCATCATTTAACAATCAGCAATTGCAGAACTCTTCTCCTTCCAGTAAACGAGTAAAGACGATGAAATTCAACCCACATTTCAAAAGCAATGAAGAATGTTCTTAGAGCTCAAAAATCACAAAAAAATGGAGTCCGATCATCACTTCCAGCAAATGCTGCTGAAGTTAAAATCGTATGAAGAAGAAGAAGAAGACGAAATCGGCTAAACAGCAGCAGAAAGAAACAGTGGGAGGGTACTTTTTGGTTAAATTAATACCAAATGCATCATTGGATACAGACAATGCCGACAGAAAGTGACCTTGCGCCGACAACAACAACTCAGAGTTTTATTGCAAAAGGAAAAATCAATACAAACCCACGAAGAACAATCAGATGAACAAAATCAGATCAAAATCTCGTCTACCCTTTTAACGAAACAATCAGATGAACAAAACCCATGTCGCGAAAACTCGAATAATATGAAGAACAACAAAAGAGTAATAATGTAGATTCAACCCAAAACCCCAAACCCCGATTCAGCGGAAGAACAATAAGAAAATGATCGAAAACCCTCCTATTCTTTGCACGATTCAATCAGATGAACAATACCCATGTGGTCAAACTAAAATCGAAGGAAGAAAAACGATCGATGATCAAGAACAACAACAAGAAAAAAAAAGTGATAATCTAGAGAGAAGGGGAGAGGGAAAGAGCAAAAAGGGGGAAAAATGAAATGAAACTAGAGGAATTAAAACTCGATATATATCAAGTAATGCAATGTGTGGGCTGTAAAGCAGCAAAACAGTGTTGTCTGGTACTGCAAGTTGAAAGAAATAGGTGGGTTCATTTTGCTGTGTCGTATACAGAGCATCTTGGCTGTGTTCATATATCACAGAGCTTCTTCAAAAACAGGAAACAAAATTCAACCCCAGAAACCCAAAATCAAAATCAAAATCAAAATAAAAAAAGAATAATCAAATCACTCAAATCATTACCCATTTTCCAGACGATTTCTAAATAAACAAGAACATCGAAGAACAGAGGAGAGAAGGAGAGAACAAAAAACAACAAACAAAAAAGAAGAACGAAAAGAAAGAGAGATTCGAAGCAGGAGAGTAGCATTTTGTGGGGCTTAGAGTCCCCACCAGCCAGCTATGTTGACATTGCTTCTTCCAAATAACCTTTTTCTTGCAAAAAAAAATAGGGTTCAGAGAAAAAAACAGTGGAAATTTATATGGAATAAACGAGAGAGAAACGGACAAGGAAGGGAATAATATGCAGGCACGTTAGAACATCCAAATGCTTCGTTTATTTATTTCTTTTTCTTCTGTGATTTTGAAGAAATTTGTGAGAATTGGAGCGTTGTTCTTTGGATTGTTCTATGGAACTCTTTAGAAAAAGGGGATTTATATTACGAGGATGAGCCGATAGTGACACCAGAACTGTCCAAATTTTGTTGCAGACTCAAGAGAGAAGGAGAAAGGGTATGCATATATGAACACAAAAAGCCTCGTACCGATAGTATTCAACACCTCCCCTCGAACAACGTACCTCTCCGCTTAATTAAGGCTCGACTCTTTTTCTTCTTTTAGAGTCTTAGTCTTTTTTTACTATGCCTCCGAGAAAGCAAGACTCCTTTTCTTTTGGAGTCCTATATTCGACATTTGAGGATTTACCGATCTATTGGCATGGTTAAAGCATTGCTCCTCGACTCCTTTTCTTTTGGAGTCCTATATTCGACATTTGAAGATTTACCGATCTATTGCCATGGTTAAAACATTGCTCTGATACCATGTTAGATGAACGCAACTCTCGGTATAATATTGTTCATTTTGAGCATAAGCTCTCGTGCTTTGCTTTGGGCTTCCTAAAAGGCCTCATCCAATTGAGATCGTATTCCTTGATTATAAACTCATGATCATTCCCTAAATTAGCCGATATGGAACTTCATCATACAACATAAACGCCCATGACTTTACTTTGGGCTTCCCAAAATGTCTCGTATCAATGGAGATAGTATTTATTGATTATAAACTGATGATCATTTCTAAATTAGCATAACTGAGTATCATATAAAAAAATTAATGTTTAGATATAAATCACGAAGACAAGAGATATAGAGATTTATTAGACATAAAATTTAAAATTATGAAAATTAATATTTTAAAAGTACGGGAACTAAAAAGATGAAAGTACGACTAAAATACGTCTTTTTATTTTTTATTTTTTTAATATATAAATGAATAGAGACAATAATCATTCACATTGTAGCGTATTTTAATTATTTTGAGAGAGGAAAAATTTCATGGAAATTATAACCCATTTACAATTGTCACCTAATGCCTTCCAAATTAATTTGTTTTGAATTAAAAAATTAATAATAAAATTATTTGTTACTAAAATTTAAATTAATTTAATATCCAATAAATATATTAAACTTAGAAATTAATTGCAAATATATAACAAAAAAATTACAAAATTTCATTTTAGTCTTTGTAACTTTACTTGTTCGAGAAGTTACCGTTATTTTAATTGGTGGAAATAATTTGACTACTATTACTATTCGGTAAAAACTTATAATAATTTTTTAAAAAAAATTATCATATTTTAACTTTTTTTTTAATTATTTAATTTTGAAATTAGTGAAAAATTAGTAAAATTTGTAATATTTAAGTTTTGAATTCAATTTAATAAATTAAAAGGGTTAGAGTCGAAATTAATACAATAAAATTAAAATTAAAATTATTTATTATTTTTTAATTTTATTTGGTTGAGAATAAAAATTTGTATGAATAATGATGACAATCAGAATAATGGAAAGGTAATGACTTCAATAGCTGGCACACTCCATGAGTGAGGGAGGACCAATAAATGGAATTGATGAGAAATTGCAAGTTAGTCCTTATAATTAAATATAATTTCATTGTTGTCCCCATGAATTATAGGTATTTTCATTTGCTTCCCATAATTTTAGAAAAAATTAATTTAATCGATAAGTCCGGGTCTATTTGGTCTCTAAATTTTTCAAAAATATATAATAAAAATTTTTATATTATTAAGTTGGTAAGTTCAAAAATATATTAAAAAAATTTAAAAGCTAGACAATATTTTAGGGACTGAACTTTTAATTTAATAGAAAATATCTTCGCTCCCAATTTATTTTTATTTTTATTTTTATTTTTATTTTTAAAAATTTAACGATTAAAAAAAATAATTAATAATCATGATTTTTTTTTTTTTTTTTGTTAATTGTATTTATTGGAATTTATTCATAATATATAACAAATTTATGCTTTATTTCAATAATGTCCTAATTGAAATTTAAGAATAATTAATTTCACACATTCCGATAATTTATATTTATGTGATGCTGCTATACATTAAAGTCAACTTATTTTAATATTTAATTCCATATATTTTTTTTAATGTGTTATTTTTATTCGATATAATTTTTAAATCATCTATTTTCGGGATACTCGAAGGGACCCACGCCGGTCTCAAACTCGAATTTAGAAGACATCTAGCGTTTTTGGTATTAAGTTCACTTGCAGATTCAAATGAGGAGTTTCTAAGTCGATACGACTAAGAGATCCTCAATTACAAAAATTACGAGTTTTAGGACATAGATTCCAACGAGCTGAGCCCTAGGTGAGTATCTAAGCTGCCTCAATAATCGACGTGCGGTCTCGACTCGTCTCAGACGTCGACACGCGTCAACTCAACCTTCAGCTGTCGACTTTTGTTAGCTTGAAGTGGTTCATTTTTGTTATCTTTTGTCTTTAGAGTGAATCGTTAATGGATGATCGATAACTGGAGCATGCAAGAGTCATGTGGCTTTAAGGAAATAGATTCTCGTGTCTATCATAACCGATGTTGGCGGAGTAAATAACTTACAATATCTCCCTAAGATATATAAATCAAACAAAGGAATCTTCTTAGGATCCTCATAAGATAAGCATTTGACAAAAGGGATTTTGCAATCAAATAATGTAAAAGATAAGAAGGAAACGTATAGAATTGGTTCATTCTATATTTATTGATTTTTTTTTTTTTAAATTGATCAATAAATTGTAACGACCCAAATCTACCGCTACAAGATATTGTCATCTTTGGGCTTTACCTTGAGGAGACTTTCGGGCTTCCCCTCAAAGCTTTAAAAGCGTCTAGTAGGGAAGGTTTCCACTCCCTTGTAAAGGGTATTTTGTTCTCCTTCCCAACCAATGTGGGAGGTCACAATCCACCCCACCCCTTCAGGTCCAGTGTCACAATTGCACTTTTGATGGCAGCGGACTTGCGATTGTACGACACTCACTTTCCAACAACAAGTGAGCTAAGCCAATTTGTTCTTGCGTCGCCTACGGCCAATCGACGTATGCTCGAGCCTCTGGCCTCGATTTTAAGAGAAGGTTTTAGAAAACGAGGGCAAAGAGAGATTTTTGAAAGAGACGTTATATAAGCAAGCAAGAGAGAAATAACAACTGCTCACAATATATAACCTTGGGTAGGGAGAAGGACAACTAGTCGTATCCCCCTGTAGTACATTCTGAGACATTTGGTTGGGCTTGTCATGGACATGCGGCCATAGGCAACACGCCTTGGACAAGCATGACCGTGACACCCAGCATTCTCTCTGGCACTCGTTTCTTTCTCCAATCGATGTGGGACGCCACCAAATCCACCCCCTTTGGGGCCAGCGTCCTTATATAATGGGTGTTTTGTGCTCCTCCTCAACCAATGTGGGACATCACAATCCACCCCCTTTTGGGGCCCAGCACTCGGGCACTCGTTCCTTCTCCAATTGATGTGGGACCGCCACCAAATCCACCCCACTTTGGGGCCCAGTGTCCTTACTGACACATCGCCTCGTGTCTATCCCCCTTCGGGGAACAACGAGAAGGCTGGCACATCGTCTGATATCTGGCTCTAATAGGCGTCTATCCCCCTTCGGGGAACAACGAGAAGGCTGGCACATCGTCCAGTATCTGACTCTAATACCATTCGTAATGACCCAGATCCACCGCTAGCAGATATTCTCCTCTTTCCGCTTTCCCTTTCGAGCTTCCCCTCAAGGCTTTAAAACACGTTTGCTAGGGGAAGTCCCTTATGGTGCTTTGTTCTCCTCCCCAACCAATGTAGGACATCACATAAATATTTTTGTTTTCACAAAAAACGACGATGACGAGAGGTACGATTTTTTGAAATCAACCTATCACAAGAATAGTTTACCCTATCGACAAAAGTCGGGACTTGAAAATGAATCATCTAAATGAAACGATCGTCAGTTAGGCTGTCTTCACAATACTAAATTAACCCTATTTTCGTAGAGTATTCATAAGAAAGAGACTTAGAACAAATAATTTCGACCGACCAATAAATACCGAATCTTTTTACAACACAACAATATTTGTGTAGCAATAAAAAGCCTAAAAACACATATAGATTAGAATAGGTGTCCTATTTTTCTCCATGGGTACCATAGTAAAGAAGGTTTGTGGAGTTATTGAAGAGGATAAAAGGGGTAAAAGTGATGGTCCATTCTTCATTGGGAACAAATTATTTTTGCATTTTTTTTAGCGGAATTTCTTCGATACGTAAACCCAAATAGGCTTTTGAGTCGTCTCTTTTGATGAAATCAAAGATTCGGGTTTTCGAGATGCTAGCTAGATTAGGTTTTAAAATACATTTGATTCATAGTGTCTTAAAAGTTGACGGGTTGATCCCAAATTCTTTGTGAGAACCCACATAGATTAGAGAGAGGAACGAGTGCTAGCGAGGACGGTTGCCTCGAAAGGGGATGGATTGTGAGATCTCGCATCGATTGGAGAGAAGAACGAGTGCTAGTGAGGACGTTGGTCTCGAAGGAGGGTGAATTGTGAGACCCCACATCAATTGGAGAGAGGAATGAAAGCTAGCGAGGACGTTGGGCCCGGAGGAGGGTGAATTGTGAGACCCCACATCGATTGGAGAAAGGAATGAGTGTTAGCGAGGACGTTGGGCCCGGAGGAGGGTGAATTGTGAGACCCCAAATCAATTCGAGAGAGGAATGAGTGTTAGCAAGGACGTTGGGCTTGAAGGAGGGTGGATTGTGAGACCCCACATCGATTGGAGAGAGAAACGAGTGCTAGCGATGACGCTAGGCCTTGAAGGGGGTAAATTGTGAGATCCCACATCAGTTGGAAAGAAGAACGAGTGCTAACGAGGATGCTGAGTCCCGAATGGGGTTGTACTGTGAGATCCCACGTCGGTTGGAGAGGGGAACGTCACATTCTTTATAAGGGTGTAGAAACCTCTCCCTAGTAATGCATTTTAAAAAGAAGCCCCAAAAGAAAAACTCCAAAGAGGACAATATCTGCTAACGGTGGACATCTGACACGACAGTCACTTGATTTTCGTACACAGTTATGATTACGATCGGCTATAGAATACCGTATAGCCTTCGGGTGGGAGACAACTGTAGCAACAACAGCCGAGCACGAGGGTGCCTTTCACTTGTAATTAGCCACTTATATGTTTTTTTTTTTAGTCCTTCTAAATGTTTGAAATTATAAAATTGCTAGCTTTTAAGTAACGACTTCGACTTCAATACATACGAAAAAAATCGGATCGTTACACGAAACTTGTAAAATTTAAAATTTTTAACCCAAAATAGAAATTAGGTGGAAAGTAAAGGACCAAACATAAATGATTGTAGGAAAAAAGAATAAATAAATAAAACAGTGGGGGGCAAAAAGCAAAGTGATAAATTTGGGAGGGCATCATTGAAAACCCAGAGCCCACCCATTTGTATGAAAAAGCCCATTTATCAGAGCGAGGTTTTAGGGTTCTTGCTCCTTTCCCTCTGTTTTTGTTTGGCTTCGCAGGATTTCCGTTCTTCACCGGTCCCTTTCCGGGGGTTTTTCAATATGGTGAGTTCTCATTCCTCTTCGACTCGATGTATTGCATTAAGCTTCCTGTTTTGGATATGTTCGAGAATTGCATGGCTGCAAATTGAATGTATTTAGGCCTACTTTTTGCTCCTCACTTTGCTTTCGAGTGTATGGATGCATCTTTGTTGACAGAATATGGAAGAATTGATTCATTTGAAACCTATTCTTACAGTAAAATTTTTTGTTGTCTTTCTGTTTTTTTTTTAATGATCATCTCTGTTTTTTTTTTTTTTTTTTTTTTTTGTCAACGATTTTTGGGGAAGGGTTTAGTAGGAAGTTACCGAAAGATCATATTTAATAGTGGAGTTAGTGCAATGAAATATTTCTCATTCCCCAATTCTTTAAGGAAAACTGGAAACCTGCTGTTAATTGAGCTTGCAACTTAAATGTTTTCGTTTTTCTGCTTTAAAATGACATCAAATGCATTTGGTAACGAGCTCGAATCACTTTATATCCCCAATAACTAAAATTATCAACAAAAAAAAAAAAAAAGAAAAAAAGAAAATTGCATGCTCAGTAAATTTAAAAGTAGACAAAGGGACATAGTGGTTCAGTTTTTTTTTTTTTAAGCTATAATCAAAGATTTGAGAAAAAAATTCATATTCTTAAACTTTTACAACATAATTTAAAATTAGAGGTTTAGTTTTTTAAACCGTCAAACGTTTGAGATTCCAAGACTAATCTTTGTAAATTAAATTAGCTGTAAATATAGTTAGTAACCATATAAATAAAGAGAAAATTTCATATTCTAGCATTTAAAGGGCATCTTATAAGTTAAGTTAAATGTATATATCTTATAATTATTAATGGGTCTGACAAAGCAGCAAAATAATCTACAAATGGCCTCTCAAGATAATAATTATTGATTGTAGATAATTTTTCTAATACTTTTTTTATGTCTATTTTTTTTGTAGAGGGTTTTTCACGTATTGATTGAAATTTAAGCTACTTATTTAACTTAGGTTTCATTTGATAACAATTTTATTTTATGTTTTTAAAACTTGTGCATGTTTCCTCCTAAATTCTCTATTTGGGTTCTTACATATCTTAAACAATTTTTTGAAAACTAGTGTTAGTTAGCTGAATTTTTTAAAACCAAATTATTATTGCATGAGGCCTATATAGCTAATTATGATCTATTTTAAACACCTTGCTGTTATTATATCAGCCACTTAAAGTCTAAAAACCTATATGTAGAGTTTTGTAATTTGAAAAAGGGCAATTCCACTCATCGGAGAAGAAACACCCTTCTTCAGCTGCAAAGAGCATATGGCGACTGAACTAGAAGAATTGATACAGTTTCTCTCTTCGCCCTCACCTCAAGTAAGTCCCATTATGCTTCTCATCTGTTCTTTATTTGTAAAAGCCATTATTATCTGCGAATTCCCCATCTCTTTCGATGTCGATTAAGGGTTTTCAGATATTCATTTTGTAGTAGGTCGATGAGTTGGTGAAATGCAGCATTCAATGCTGTTTTTCATATGAAATGTTAAAATTTAAACCCAATCTATGATTTTATTGCATCAATTTCAATTTACATTCACTTACTCTGTTTTATTTTCCTAGAATTAGATGATTCATTTCCTGTTTCAAGTGTTTCAGAAGTTAAATTTGCACGTTTTGATCCCTGTGACGCCTTTTATTTCTTAGCAATGAGTGATGTATTAAAACTGAAAGTTGAATATGGGAAGTTCTGTGGTTGCCATACGAATATTGTGTTTGCCTCAGTGGATTGCTAATTCAGTTTGCCTGTAATAACAATTAGGTTTTATAAATTTGTAAGTATCAGAATTTTGTTTTTTTTGCTGTATAGTTGAGGAAAGGGGCAATAGATATTGTTCAAGGTTTAACTGGGTCTGAGGATGGGCTGCAGTCTCTTGCCAAGTATCCATCCATTCTGCTACCATCATTAGCTCGACTCTTGAGAGAACAAAAGGTGTGCATCTTTCTTCTTTATAGAGTTGGTTATTAACGCTGTCATGTATTCTTCTTTCTATCATGTTGGATGGCAGAGTTTGAATTAAAAATTCCATTTGTCCTAAACGTTATGCATAAGCAAACAACTGAACATCTCAGAGAGTTTTATTGAACATGTGTTCATAATAAACATCAATTATTATTCCTAACTTTCTTTCATTATTACACTGTGTTAATCTTGCTGATTATTGATAGGCTGGCAAAAGTTGTCATAATATTTCCTGCTGATTATGGTTTAAATATAACTCATGCTTTACACTAGGGAAATTTAGCGTTTCAATTTCATTACTTCATTTGCATCATTAAGAAGGTGGGTTTCAAGATTTATGATGGGATGCACTAATATTATGTAATTTCTTTTAACTGTCGCAAAACCTATTTGGTGGATATTATTAATTTAAGGAAGTTGGCCATGCGTTGGTAGTATGGTTCAAAGTATTTGGCAAAAGTTACTCATAGAATATGAATAATTCCGTATTGATATATTGTCCATCATTTCAGGATGTTGCAGAACCTGCAGCTGAAGCTCTTGTTAATCTTTCACAAAATTCTGATCTAGCTGCAAAGATGATAGAATTGGGACTGATTGGAGCAGTTATGGATCTTTTGTATAATGTGGACTCCAGCATTAGACAGTTGCTAGTAATGCTTCTGGTTAATTTAACACAGTTGGATGCTGGTATTGCTTCGTTACTGCAGGTGTGCCTACATTGTTACAGTGGCCTTGTCTTTGGTTAATGTTGAAATGAGCTATTTTTTTAATTTGTTTGAGAACATTTTAAGGATTTTCTTTTCAAATAGTTTAGGCTTTCATGATCTTAATGAACTAAGAAAATAGTTCTTATGGTTATCAATTCTGCTTCATAGACTGGAGATGACAAGATGCAAGGTCTCTATGTTATGAAGATTGTCAGATCATTTTGTCGTTCGGAAAGCGAATCCAGTGGTATGTCTTGCTTCTTCTCTACTTCAGTGTGCTTTGGACGATGTGTTACTTTTCAAGAATTTTGGACTCCATATTTATAATATAAAATTTAAATATTTAGGGTCGCAAGGTTTTAAACTTATATTTGTTTCTTCTTAGATCTCCACTTGCAGTGGTTTACCAACTTAATTTGCTGTGCTGCACTTGGAAATGTGTTTACCAGTTCTTTGGCCTCTCTAGAAAATAATAATAATAATAATAATAAATAATTGCAATACCTCAAGGCCAGATCCTTTGCAGCCTTAACCTAACCTCTCCAAACATTAATGTTGTATAAAACCCAACATTGACATCCTTGTAATTTAAAGTACATCAATTTTCTACATTAGTGATCTATAGTTTTCAGTGTTCATTTGATGTTTTAAATTTATTCTCTACTAGATGACCCCTTTGAGCATGTGGCTTCCATACTTGTAAACATATCAAAGAAGGAAGCTGGAAGGAAGCTTTTACTTGATCCGAAGCGGGGACTTTTGAAGCAGATAATTAGGCAGTATGATTCAACTAGTCAACTTCGGAAGAATGGAGTAAGTCCGATGGATGTCTAAAGAAGTTCAAGCTTCTAAACGAGGTTATTGTAGAATTACTTAATTACCACTGCTAACTTTTTTCTTTGAACAAGAAACCACTTTTCAATGTGTTTAAAGGAAGACAAATGTTCAAGAATAAAAGTTCACGATGGGAACAGAAAAAGACAAAACAACCAAAAAGAAAGATGCCCTAACTAGTTTACATTTTGATTGATGTACATGATTGGTACCAACATATTATTTTTATTTTTTTGGTAATTTGGGAAACTAAGACATGCTTGTGATTGGTTCATTTACTCATTTCAGCCCAGATTCCAACTCTATACGTATTGTTCAATTATTTACAATTTAGATATAATCTAAGTACATCTTCAATCGATGTTGGTTGGATCACTGGACTCATGTCTTCATTTGATTTGCTTGTTTAAGGTATTTGGAACTCTCAGAAATTGTTGCTTTGAAGCAGAAGGCCAGTTACAAAATTTACTCTTGATAGCGGAGTTCCTTTGGCCAGCTTTACTTCTCCCTGTTGCTGGGAACAAGGTAATACTTTTATGTACTTCTTAGAGATCAAAATGGAATGGGCTATTTGGCAACTCCCTTGGCTCTAACTAGTTTGGTTATGGTTAGGACTAGGGTTCCATAGTTGGAAGTAGGTTGTGCCATTTCAAGGCTGTTGCAGCCAAGGTTTCTTATAAAGGAGCATTGCCGCGTCTACCTAGAAACTAAGTAAACTTTATTTTCAGCATAAATACAGGAACACACACCTAATATTTACTGCAAATATAAATACAGTCCAGCTTGTTGAACTCTGATTTGAATGATCTTTTCATCGCCTGCAGCCAAACTATGTTAGGTTCTCCCTGTTCATATGTATGCAACGTTAAAATTTCACCCCACAGCCTGGAATTGAAACACTAAAAAAAAAAAAAAAAGAATGAGACGACTGAAGACTTTGAGAGGCACCTGCACATGCTCTTTCCTTTTTTGCATTTGTGAGGATTTTTCATATTGATGCTTACAGTCAGTTTCTAGAATTTTTTGTTGTTTTTACTCGAGTAATAATATTTTCTTAATTCCTATTTCTTGGAATAATACAACCCTAAAGTTAAAAGAGAATATTTGTACCAGAGAGGAAATAGTGACAATGGTAAAAAATATACAAGGCAAGTAAGAAGATAGGTAACGAAGGAAAGAGGAATAAACGAGAATATACTAAATATTTTCAGTCTATCAATGCATTTATATCGATAGCGAGAATATTTACTAAACATTTATATCGATGCATTTCTGCGAGCAGGTTTACAAGGAGGAGGATACATCAAAAATGCCACTTGAGCTTGGTACTGCGCTTTCAATTGAGCGCGAGCAAATCGATGACCCTGAAATTCGAGTTCAAGCGTTGGAGGCTATATACATGATCATATTACAGGTTAAAGAGATGAATACATTTCTACTTTAATACCCCTTACATTTTGTTTGTCATCTTACTGTGAAAACCTTAAAGGGTCTATGCTTCTTGGCTCAAAAGTATCATAGTTTCTTTGCTCCTATTAGGATGCTGGCCGTAGAGCATTCTGGTCTATCAACGGACCAAGAATACTGCAAGTGGGGTATGAAGACGAGCAAAACCCAAAAGTAATGGAAGCATATGAGAGAGTTGGCTCCCTGGTAAGCATATCTCTCTAAATCTAGTGTTATTTGTTCATCCTCAGTCAACTTTATACTAATCTTACTTGATTAATCGATCAGCTGATCCATAGCGGTGGCGACGAGGAATCACGCGACTAAGGAGACATTCGCAGATCATACAGCTATGTGGTAGTTGTACAAAGGAGAGGCTGTGGTTTAGTTTTTAAGATTAACTTTGAGTCAATGTTACATTATATGTTTGTTTTCCGAGTTGCTGATGCTTATTTTTTTGGTCAAGAGTAGAATAATCTTTTACATCTCTTAACATTATTCATGAAGCATCCTGTTCGAAAGAACAATTTCTCTACCTTGTTCTTTCTCATCGTTCTTGCACGAAGTTGAGTTTGAAAGGTTACAGATGTCGATTAACTTCATTCGTGATCGACAATTCTATCGGTGGCGAGAGATCATAAAGTTATTCCAAGCAGATCTTCTGTTTTAGTAATATAAACTCGATAAGAAATTATGCATAGGACATATCTTCTTCACTTCATATATAACCATTATACTTAGCAATGTCTCTTTTCACTTTTTTGACAATCTTGATACATCTTTGTACGTCAATGTGTATTTTCGGGATTTATTGACCTTTGGAAATAACCTTTCTCTTGATCTCTTAGCGGTTAGGAACACATAGGAGACCTTACATAGATTTTGACATATCTTCTTCAATGTATTAATAATTATTAAAAAGTATTGTCCGGCGAAACGAACACTTTAGATAGATTAAATCAAATCTTATGAATACTCATCTCGATCTGAACACTATAGGTAAGAAATTTGCATCCTATGACATATCTTCTTCAATGTATTAATAATTATTAAAAAGTATTGTCCGGTGTAACACTTGAGATAGATTAAATCAAATTTTCTCAATACCCATCTCGATATGAACACTATATGTAAGAAATTTGCACACTATTCACATATATCCTGTATGTCCAACAATATATTTTTATTAGTAAAGTTCAAATTTTCGAATCCTTGAAAATTGTAATTTGATTTTTAATTGGTACCTGAAGTGTGAAATTTGTTTATAAACCGTCCATAATAGAGAATAAACTAAACGATTGTGTTAATTAACATATGCCAATTAATTTTTTTTATATATAATGTATTTATTATACTAATGTTCAATTAAAAATTAATTTTGTATGTGCACGACCAATTAGAATCAAATTTAGAATATCCGGACCATATATCAATTGGTTTTTAAATTCAAGGACCAAAAAGAAATTAGTTCAAATTTGAAGGACCCAAATAAATTATAAAAAAAAAAAAAAAAAAAAAAAAAAAAATTGGGGGGCAAAAAGTAAAATGATAAGTTGGGAAGGGCATTATTGGAACATCAAAAGGTGAGGCCCAAATTTCCATAAGGTGTCTACAAGGCCCATCTATTATCCAACTTGAGGCCCAAAACTCAGGCCTTTCAAACTTAAGAAGCCCATTTCTGTACCGCCCCACGCATCACTATATATAAAGATCGAGGTTTTAGGGTTCTTGCTCTCTCCCTCTGTTGCGGTCGTGCGCTACTTTCTTTTGGCTTGCGCAGGATTTCACTCTTTCGTCTGTTCCTTTCCAGGATTTTTCAAGATGGTTAGTTCTCATTCCTTTTCAACTTGATTAATTGTATTGTGTTTCCCGTTTTGGTTATGTTCGAGAATTGTGTGGCCGCGAAGTTGAATGTATTTATGTGTATTTTATGCTCCGCACTTTTGCTTGAGACACTTACGAGTGAGCTGATTCATCTTTGTAGACAGAAGATAGAAGAATTGATGCATTTTAAACCTATTCTTACATTAAAAGCTACGGTTTTGTCTCTGATTTTTCTTCGATTATTTTTGCATTGAAGAATTGAGACTCAGATTTTTTTGTTGTCAACGATTTTTTGGGAAGGGTTTAGTAGGAAGTTAGCTTTATATTATATTTAAATAAGTCGAGTAGGAAGAGGAATACTTGTCGTCGATTTAGTGCAATGAAGTATTTTTCATTTAGGAAAACTGGAAACCTGACGCAATTTGGTGGAAATATGCACAGAAATTTGCACAGCGGTGGATTACATCTGATGCGCCGAACTTCGCAGAGTTTTTATTTTTTGTTTTTCCATTTTCTTTTTTGTCAATGTTGCTGCTGTTTTATCTTGGCGTGGTTTTCTGAAATTGGAAGGAACATTTCTTCATTAAAAAAAAAAAAAAGGAAGTGTATATATATATATGTTTATGTATTTTAACATTATTTTTTAGTACATCCCACATGTGTTCTTAACATTACTTCGTAGTGATTTGAATGCGTCTTTTATGTGTCCTTAACATGTCTGGGAATATTTTTAATAAAAAAACCAAGAAGTCAACTACTAAAGTTACCCATTCAAACACTTGTTGGAGCATGTGATAACTGAGAGGCATATAATTTTATGCTGATTTTGTTTGTTGACTTGTGGTTGTGCCACTATTCTTATCAATTCAATGCTGTTGGTTCATGTTGCAATTTTGTGACCTTTAAACGTTGTTTCAGATTCTGAACTTTTAAGTTATTCAAATGGGGATGTTTTGTTTTATGCCAATAGGTTCTCCAAAACGATATTGATTTGCTGAATCCTCCTGCTGAGCTAGAGAAGAGGAAGCACAAGCTCAAGCGCCTTGTGCAATCACCCAACTCCTTCTTCATGGTATTATTTTTTAATGATATTCTAGTCAAATTCAGCGCATCTGTTTACTATCCTACAGAGTGTTTCTTGGGGCTCTTCTTGGAAGCATATATATATTCTTAGTTAAAGTTTTTTTTTTTTGCCTTGATTTATATTATATTCTGACAAGCTTTCCCTTTAATTGTTGCGTACCCCGTTGGTTTGAAGGACGTTAAGTGCCAGGGATGCTTCAACATGTAAGCCCCATCACTTTTCATTACTTTGTTATATTGATAATTCTCGTAGATTCTGTCTTAAGATGTTTTGGATTGAAAGTTTCTGATTGTTGTTTTGTGATGAAATGCAGTACCACTGTCTTCAGCCACTCACAAACTGTTGTGGTATGCGGTAACTGCCAGACAGTCTTATGCCAGCCAACTGGTGGGCGCGCTAGACTCACCGAGGGATGTTCGTTCAGGAGAAAGGGTGATTGAAGATGCGGGTCCTTGTTTCTTTTCACTGGGATGAAATGACAGTCTCTGTTTTGATCATGGTATATTTATTTTTCGTGTACGGTACCAGACTTGATTATGCTCTCTCCTAAATTGATTATATTTGGCTTTAGAGATTTCTGGTTTTGTTTAAAAGATGAATTTCATGTACTGAACTTTTAGCAGCATTTAGTAATTCTTAGCTTTCTTTTATCTACCCCCATACTTTGTCAAATTTGAGTGGAATAGTTTTGCTTCAGAATCCCTTCTTAACTCTCTTAAGTGATTGAATATCCATGTTCTGCTGGAATTACTCTTACTCTCTTTCATTTACTCACTATAGTCAAGGGTTGTATTGTATCTTTGAGCTTGAAAGAAAATATCTCAAGGTCACTCACAACTCTTTGGCTTTTACAAGAATGCCATTGGCATTTGTATAGCAACAAGTGAGGCACGAGGATTTGAGCTTATGAACTGCATGTATTGAGGCTTGATAGACGGTCTAGTCCCGGAGGAAATGATAATATGTTATGAATAGCCATGATGGTACGTCACAAACTGCATTACACATTCTTATTTTACGACACGTCATGCATATGTATGTCTTTACAAGCCATAAGAATTAGGGAATGTAACGAGATGGCGATATTGCCTTGATGTTAGAGTGACAATTTGGTCCTAAAATGAATTTTTTTGTGAGATGTGATGAGTATGATAAGAGTTATGACCATGAATCGTTAGTAATCCTATGGTATTTTATGATCCATGTACATAACTTATGGTATGGTGACATGATGCTAATCGTAATGTTACGCACAGGCTAGTTACGAAAGTGAAATTTAGAAAAAAAAAATGGCGACATGACCTCTAGTGTTTCGTGACGGTACGGATGGTATTGTTATAATTATGTTTTTAGGAAACTTTGGCGATATAATAACAAATGTTTTGTGACTACTAATATGGTCACAATTTGACGATAAGAACAATAGATGAAATTTAAGGGAAGTTTTCAATCACGACATGCTTGTGTTTGCACTTCCGTACCCCAATAGTAGATGTAATTACTGGATATTTTTATTAATCTTTTCAAGTAAGAGTAAGGACAAGACAAGGATGAAGTTGGTGGTAGAGTCATGGCAATAACATATATTTTTGCTTCGGCTTATTTTGATCTCGTATTACAAACCTTTCATCATACGATGACTCTACTAGTTTGTAAAATATTCAAAGTATTTAAGTGTTGAATTATGTTTATGTGATGTTTTCTTTCGGATCCTAAATGAAATATATTTTATGTTTAAATTTTGTTATCTAGAAAAATTTAAATAAATTTTGGAGTAGGAAAGTAGCACCAGAAAATGATTTTAAATAGGTGGGGCATCTTCCATTTTAACCCAAAGAATCTTTTAAACAACATTTTCATAATTTTTTAATGAGGTGTGAAAATATATTAATTTCATAAATAATAAATACCCTTTATTATACATATTAATTGTGATGGTCAAATTAAATTGGGTCAAATAATTAATAGTAGGTTTGTGAAACTTCCCTTGAGTGAAGGTTATTTTCTCTCTCTCTTTTTTTTTTTTTTTTTTTTTTATTATTATTATAATATATATATAATGAGAGAGGTGATTTATTCCAACAAAACTTGTATTTAATTACTAACTCCTTTTAGGTCTTTTACTTCTTTTAAAGTCCTACATGTATTATTTTTTCTATTAATTATAATAATAATGGTAATAGGAGTATGAATAATATTAATTATAATTATAATAAATAAATTACCGAAAGTTTAAAATTTATTACTGAGGAAGCTCTTATTTTACTCCACCACCGGCAGTGAATATGTTGTAGCATCTCTATTTTTGTTATTATTATGAAGCTTAAGTAGAATGTAAATGAACGGAGACAACATGAGAGTGATCCTAACAAAAACGAAATTATGATTATGAGAGGTTTAAAATAATTGATATTTATTATAGGAATATCTTTAGTAACTTTTCTAGAAAACGTTGAGTGAAGATAAAACCTGTTAAAATGATCTGGATCGTTCATATCATCCGACTTAATCTTAGACTAAATTACTAATCTACCCTTTACATTTTCGATATGCTTTCTACTTAGTTTTTATAGTTCGAGAAGTTGCAATTTAAAAGATTTTATTAATTTTTTAGGTTAGAGTTTATTTTCGGTTTGTCTCATCACAGCCTTAAATTGTTTTTCACCCACCCGAGAATTTTACTTCATTTTTTTATTTAGTCGTAAACCCTAACACGGTGAACGAACACATTAGCTAAATATAAAATATCCCTAAAAAGGTTGATATAGTGATGAAATTGAAAGTTAGTAAAATTAAAGCTTAGTCTAAATTATAGACATTAATTGAAAATTATATAAAGGTAAATAAATTATTAATGGCATGATTTATAACTGCTGCTTTGGTATTAATTGGCTAATAGTTATTAAATAGTTAGCTCAAAAAAAATCAATTTATTTTAATTTAATTTTGAGCATATAAATTAAACCGGGACCTTGGGATGATCTCACATTTAGAAAGAAAAACAAAATGATTTCAAACGGTACGATATGGAGTTCTCGAACGTTGTCGTTTTACAAGAATGTTCCTCTTATCAACAACATGAACTCAAATTTTCTTTTCGGAAATTCTCTGGCCAAGCCCTTTAAAGCTCGTTTGGTAATATTTTTCGTTTCCATCGTTAATGTAAAACACCTGAAGAGTGTACTTTTTTAATCGTTCGTTTATTTACAGCTCTACTCGTGGATTAGCCTTTTTTTTTTTTTTTTTTTGGAAATTAATTTAGCATTTAAAAGTCCACAAACCTCGTTTGGAAATTGCATCGTGTGAATCAAAACGGGAAAATGAGTTGAATCATAATCAAGAAAAAACTGATATAGCCATCGATAATATCGACGTTGAGGTAAGCTCCTCTTTTAATTTTAGTGTAACGACCCGACTTTCTCGACTCGAACGGATAAAGATCGTGACTAAAAAATGGACTTAAATATTCCAAACGCCGTCGTTTTGCAGGAGTATCTGGGAGAAGATGAAATTGTCTTTCCATCTCAGGAATTTTGTCAACAAGCACATATTCCAACCACTCAAAAGGTCCTCTCTTAATTACAATTATTTTCTCTTTTATTATAATAATAATAATAATTATTATTATTATTATTATTATTATTATTTATTTTATTTATTTTTGGAAAATACTTAATATTATTAATTCTTTTTTATTTATTATTTTGGAATTTAGTATTTGGATATGTACAAAAAATCGATTGAAGAACCTTCAGAATTTTGGTCTGAAATTGCATCATCTGAGTTCTATTGGAAAAAGGAATGGAATCGCCATCAACCCTTCTCTCACAATCTTCATATTTCCCAAGGCAATATTAATATACAGGTAACCCTTTTTATTTATTTAATAAATTTGAATTTGTTCGGCATGTTATTGAACTAAGAATAACAATAATACTGATCAATAAGAGTCGGGATTCAACATAATATTATCGAACATAATCTGAACATGTGATGTCTCATATTGGTTAGGGAAGAGAACAAAACACCATTTATAAGGGTGTGGAAACCTTCCCCTAACAGACACGTTTTAAAGCTTGGAAGGGAAGCCCAAAAGAGAAAATCTAAAGAGGACAATATTTAGGGGTGTACATCGAACCCGACAACCCGGACCAACCCCAATCCGAATTATAGGGGTTGGGTTGGGTTGGGTTGGGTTGGGTTGGGTTGGGTTGTTTTTTCTGGACCCGGAGTGTCTTGGTTCGGTTTTCGGTTCATAGGATAAAAAACTCGGATTAGACCCAGAACCGAGTAAACTTATAAATAACATTTAGTGGCAATTTTGATTTTTTAAAGTATTCCATGCTCCGGTTCGATCCAAGCCGAATTCATTTTTTTATTATTTTGTTTGTTTTTTTTTATTACTTTATTATTTTTAGTTTCTATTATTTTGTTTGTTCTTTTTATTATTTTGTTTTTTTTATTACTTTATTATTTTAGTTTCTATTATTTTGTTTGTTTTTTTTTATTACTTTATTATTTTTAGTTTCATTTAAATATAAAAAATTACATCCATATTTCATTTGGTTATATTTCATATTATTTTTTATTCACATTATCTAAGGGTAAATAAATTAACAAAAAAAAAAATTACCTCAATATTTTATTTTATTTTTAAACATAAATAATCATACTCTATAAGTTTTATTTTAATTTAAAAATATGATTTATGATATGTTATTTAATATGATTTAATATTTTATATTATTTTTACCCACGTTAAATAAATTAACAAAAAAAATTATCTCAATATTTCAAAATTACCTCAATATTTCATTTTATTTTTAAATATATTGTTTATAAGGTAAATAAATTATATTTATTTATTTTATACTAGGTTTATAATAGGAATAAACGAACGAATCACACTCTATAAATTTTATTTTAATTTAAAAATATGATTTATGATAAATTATTTAATATGATTTTGGAGTTATTTTTATTATATATATAGTTTCTTTAAATTAATCCTTTATATTGATTTTTATTTTTATAATCTATTCTTACTTTTCTTTTCTTTTTTTTTTTTTTTTAAATTTAAAAAAACTTAAAACAAAGTTAGCAACCGGAGAACCCAACCCGAAAATCTAGGGTAGGGTTGGGTTGGGTTGTGAAAAATTTTGGGTCGGGTTGGGTTACCAATTCGACCAACCCGAACTTTTGGGTTGGGTCAAAAAAATCTCTCAACCCGGACCATGTACACCCCTAACAATATTTGATAGCTGTGTGCTTGGGTCGTTACAAATGGAATCAAAGCCAGACACCGGACGATGTGTCAGCCTTCTCGCTGTTCCCCGAACGGGGGAGACACGAGGCGGTGTGTCAGTATGGACGCTGGCCCCAAAGAGGAGTGGATGTGGTGGGGGTCCCACATCGATTGGAGAAAGGAACAAGTGTCAGCGAGGACGCTGGGTACTCTAAAAGGGGTGGATTGTGATGTCCCACGTTGATTGGGGAGGAGAACAAAACACCCTTAGGTGGGTGTGGTGGAAACCTTCCTTTAGCAGACACGTTTTAAAACCTTGAGTCGTTACAGAGCAATCTTTTAAGTTTTGATCGACTTTCGATATCACCGAAAACACATACTCGATAGCTGAAAAACACGAAATACGAACGAAATGTATATTTAAATCTCGATTATTATTATTTTTTTGGAGCAGTGGTTCAATGGTGGGATTACAAATATTTGCTACAATTGCATAGATAGGAACATAGAAGGTGGATTGGGAGACAAAATTGCAATGTATTGGGAAGGAAATGAGCCTGCTTTTGATGCTTCTTTAACCTACACCAACCTCCTTCACCAAGTTTCCCAAGTAATTATTTATTTATTATTATTATCGTTTTTTTTCTTATATTTTAATAAAACAAATTAAAGGCACTTTGAGAAAAAAAAAATTAGTTAAATAACGTTTCTTTTTTAAAAATAATTTTTTATTTTAATAAATTCCAAATGATAAATTTAACGAAAATTTTATTTTAATAATTAAATTTTAATAAATTGCAAGTGATTTTAAATCTTTAAAAACATTTTTTATTTTAACAAATTTTAATAAATAGAAAGGGTTTAATTTAAATTTTATTTTTATTTAGAGATGCTTTTAAAATTCAAGCTAAAATTTGAAATTTATATACAAATAATATTTTTAGTAATTTTATTTTTAAAATTTACCTAAAATTTTCAAATATTTATTTATGAAAAAAAGCAAAAAATATTTTTAATAAATTCCAAGTGATAAATTTAATAAATTATTTATTTATTATTATTATTTTCATTTTTTTTCTTATCTTTTTGTTATTTTAATAAAACAAATTAAAGGCACTTTGAGGAAAAAAATAGTTAAATAACCTTTCTTTTTTTAAAATAATTTTTTATTTTAATAAATTTTTAATAAATTCCAAGTGATAAATTTAATAAATTTATTTATTTTAATAAATTCCAAGTGATTTTAGATCCTTAAAAACATTTTTTTATTTTAATAAATTTTAATAAATAAAAAGGGCTTAATTTAAACTTTATTTTTATTTAGAGATGTTTTTAAAATTCAAGCTAAATTTTGAAAATTATATACAAATAATATTTTTAGTAATTTTATTTTTAAAATTTACCTAAAATTTTCAAATATTTATTTATGAAAAAAAAAACATTATTTTTAAGTAAAAAACAAACAATTTTTATTATTATTAAAATATTATTAAACGGGACTTTTTTATTTTATTTATTATTATTATTATTATTATTATTATTATTTTTTTGTAACAATTTAAAATCGTAATTAGGTTGCTAATTTTTTGAAAGACATTGGAGTAAAAAAGGGAGACACTGTCCTGATTTACTTGCCAATGATTATGGAACTTCCCATTGCAATGCTAGCTTGTGCTCGCATAGGTGCCGTCCACTCGGTATATACACTATCTCTTTCACGTCTTTCACGTCCCTAAATTTTAGTATTTAACATTTTAGTTTCGGTAATTTTTATTTTATAACAATTTAATACATACCATAAAGAATTTATCAAAATTAGACGTTGTTTTAAAAAAAATATGTGATGGGCTCACTCAATAGAAGTGTAGGATATTAGTAACTGATAAGGCAACCCTAATTCTCATCCCAACGATCCAAGCTTTTCTTGAAGCCAGACCTTGAATCAAAGTAATTAATACCTCCTTATACAAAATTTGGATCAACCAAGACATAAGATTAGAATTAGATTACCTCTCAAATCTAGAAGCAAGATTTGGAAACCTTGTTCTAAATTGAGTCACTCCACAATCGAACTTGATCAAGCCTTGATTGAAGGGCTCGAAGAATGGTTTGAAACAAATGACAAGATTGATGCTCGGATTTCTAACAAAAACGTCTCAATTTGAGATCTGAATTACATTGATCTATGAATATGATTTTTACACATATTGTGGGTATTTATAGTTTCTCGAAACATGTTTGTGGCAGAGATTTAATCTCGATCCCCTCTAATCTCCACAAAAACGAAGTCAAATTGACCATTTGACCCTTACATAATTTATCAAATGAAAAATAGTACATTCCAACCAATGTTGATGTCTGCTAAGACATACTTCAAATCAATTAGGCTTTTCTCACATAGGTTTATCCCTGTTGTTGACATTTTTTTAAATATTTTTGTCCATTTGGAACAACTGATTCGAGAACATAATAATAGATTTAATGTCTTTAAACCGAAATATTTAGGATCCCTTGAGACTAGCAGCAAACTGGGTGGGGAATCTCCGTTTAAACGAGGAATTAGAGAATGAACCGTAAGAGATTTCTCTCTGTTAGCTAAATGGAGACAGGGACATTATAAAAATTTGAAAAAAAATCCCTAGTAGGGAACTTGATTCCCGTAAATTCTCCATGGAAATTCCCGCCCTGATTCTCACGAAAATAAATGGAAAATTTCGTGGGGGACAATGATTGGAATAGGAAGCAGAGACAAGAACGACAAAGGTTTCTCCGTCCTGTCCCTCTATCGATACTTGACTCAACTCCGTTCTTTCTCTAACTCAGCTAACCGCTCATTCCTAATCAAATCAAGTTCATAGTCAAAGAATCCCTAAAGAAGCACGATGTGGAAACGGTTTACACAATTTCATTACCTAAACTTTACTCAAACCAACTAACCGTACATTTACGACCATTCATTTCATGTCATTCTCTCGTTCAAGTTTGATTATACATATATATAAATTTATAATATATGGTTGGAAAACCATATGTATATTAATTAATGATATTATTTGGCGTATAATATAAGGTTGTATTTGCTGGATTTTCCTGTGAATCACTTGCTCAAAGAATAAATGATTGCAAACCCAAAGCTTTGATCACTTGTAATGCTGCAAAAAGAGGTTCCAAAATCATCCATCTTAAGGACATTGTCGATGCTGCCCTCATCCAATCAGCTAAAGATGGCCATTCTATTGGTATTCTGAATTAATTATTTTATTATTATTATTATTATTTTTTATTAACTCATTAAACTTTTTAAATAATATTTTTTAAATTTTGTTGAACAGATTCGTGTTTGGTTTATGAAAACAAATCAGCTTTGGATAAAGAAAGCACTCCCTGGAAAGAAGGAAGAGACTTATGGTGGCAGGTTTTATTTATTTATTTATTTATTTCCTTTTTTCTTTTATTATAAATAGAAATATATTTTAAAATTGGAATTTATTTCATAGTTAATTCACTAATTATTTTTTAATTTCTATTATTATTATTATTATTATTTTAGGGTTTAGGGTTCTTTCCGCTTAAAAACAAAAAAAAAAAAAAAAATCCCCTTAAATTTTTAATTTAAAAAAAAAACTAATTTTGAGTTAATTCACTAATTTTTAATTTTATTATTATAATTTATTTCATAGTTAATTCACTAATTATTTTTTAATTGCTATTATTATTATTATTATGTTAGGGTTTAGGGTTTGTATTTTTTTTCCTTAAAAAAAACCCCTTAAATTTTTAATTAGAAAAACTTAATTTTGAGTTAATTCACTAATTTTAATTTTTAATTTTATTATTATAATTTATTTCATAGTTAATTCACTAATTATTTTTTAATTTCTATTATTATTATTATTATTATTATTTTAGGGTTTAGGGTTTGTATATTTTTTTTCCCTTAAAAAAACCCCTTCAATTTTTAATTAAAAAAAAACTTAATTTTGAGTTAATTCACTAATTTTTAATTTTTAATTTTATTATTTATAATTTATTTCATAGTTAATTCACTAATTATTTTTTTAATTGTTTTTATTATTATTATTATTATCTTAGGGTTTAGGGTTTGTTTTTTTTTTTTTTTTCTTAAAAAAAATCCCCTTAAATTTTTAATTTAAAAAAAAAACTTAATTTTAAATTAATTCACTCATTTTTAATTTTATTATTATTATTTTAGGATGTGATTCCTAAATATTCAAAGAGTTGTGACGTGGAATGGGTTGATGCTGAGGATCCACTATTTTTGCTTTACACAAGTGGGAGTGTTGGAAAGCCTAAGGTATTTAATTTTTCTTACCCTTTTTAAAATTTATTATTATCTAAATTTTAATATATGAGGAGGAAAATGCATATTTTTAGGGTTATACTCGAGTTGAGTTAGATCGGAGAAATCTTTTGAACGGACTCAAAATTTTGGGTTGGTTGAGTTAGTGACTCGAATAACCTGAATAAAATTCACAACTCAACTCAACCCAATCTGAGTTGAGTTCAAAAAAAAATTTGGATCAACCCGAATTTCAAGTGGGTGGGTTGATGATCCGACAACTCAAATAAAGTTCACAACTCAACCCAACTCTCTATTTTCAGATTATCAAGTTGTTTTTTTTTTTCCATTATTTAAAAAAAAATCTGACTTATCTACCGCACATGTTATAGTAATAACTAAAATCTCATAAAACTTAAATATCAAATATTCACGAGTTACAACACATCACTAACATTGGTTACATCTGTCAAAATTCTTAATCTTCTTCGTACTAATTTTAAAAGTATGATGGAGTTGGATTGGGTTGGGTTTTAACTTTATTTTTAGATTGGTCGGGTTGACCCGATAAGACAAATGTCAACCTACAAACAAATCAAAAAAATTTATTAGATAGTTTGGATCAGTCGGGTTCTTGGATCATATGAACACTCCTAATATTTTAACCATTTTTTTTAATTATTTAATTTTATATATGGATTAGGGAGTCGTTCATACAACAGGTGGATACATGGTGTACGTTGGTACTACTTTCAAATATGTTTTCGACTATAAACCTTCTGATATTTACTGGTGAGTATGATCGTATATCTAAGTTTAAATTTTATATTTTACTCATTTAAAATATTTTATTTTAGTCTATCGAATTTAAATACAATGTATAATCATGAAATAATATATAATTAAATTAAATAGTTTTTTTTTAATGACTAAAATAAATTTTTTAAGGTCCACGGCTGACTGTGGTTGGGCTGCGGGGCACGGCTATGTGACGTACGGACCATTGCTTAATGGAGCCACTGTCGTTATTTATGAAGGGGTAATTACGTAATTAAAAATGTCTTCAAAATTATATTTTTAATTTTTATTTAATTTTTAAATAAAAATTTAGGGACTAAAAAAATTATATTTATTTAATGCGTGTAGGTTCCAAATTATCCAAATTCAGGGAGGTGTTGGGAAATAGTGGATAAATATAAGGTCTCCATTTTCTTCACTGCTCCCACTTTGCTGCGTTCTCTCATGCGTGATGGGGACAAGGTAATTTCCTTTATTTATTTATTTTTTTTAAAAGGGTAATATTGTAATTTCTAAGATCGGCACAAATGCAGTATGTTAAGCGTTACTCTCGAAAATCTCTACGGGTACTTGGAAGTGCAGGCGAGCCGATTAATCCAGCTGCTTGGAGGTACTTAAATTTATTTATTTTTAATATAATAATTACGGGGACGGAGATTGAAAGGTAATACATGTCAATTACTGTTATGTTATAATATATTTGTATGTATAGGTGGTTTTACGAGGTGGTGGGTGACTCACGGTGTCCTATTTCGGACACGTGGTGGCAAACTGAGACGGGTGCCGCTATGGTAATTATTTTATTTATTTATTTTTGAGTTAATTGCATATTTAATTATTAATTAATTAAAAATCATATATGGTTTATGGACGTAGATTACTCCAATTCCAGGGGCATGGGCACTGAAGCCTGGTTCTGCTACTTTCCCATTTTTTGGAGTTCAGGTTCTCACCTAAAACGACACCGTTTATCATTTCCATTTTTTTAAAAAGAAAAGTTGCAAATTAATAATTTTTAAATTTTTTTTATTATTTTATAATAAAAAGAAAGGGAATTACCTAATGACGTAATATATTTATGATATACCGATGATATACATTGATATCTTAGACGAAATCTAACTCGAGCCGAACCAACCTACTTACACGTCGATGCAGGCCGTGATCGTGGATGAAGAAGGGAATGAAATAGAAGGAGAAGGCAAAGGGTATTTATGTATAAAAGGGTCATGGCCAGGGGCATTAAGGACACTTTACCGAGATCATGATAGATATGAAGCCACATATTTCAAGCCATTTCCTGGATATTATTTCACTGGTGATGGTTGTACAAGGTAATTTTTACATAAATACCCTTTTGTCTGTTTTTTTTTTTTTTTTTTTCTATTGATTTGGTTTAGATAGTAATTTTGTATCTTAATCTTCGTGTTATTGTGTGCGACATTTAGAGATAAAGACGGATATTTTTGGATTACTGGAAGAGTCGATGATGTTCTCAACGTTAGGTACATATATTTCATTTCTTAGATCGGAGAATATTATATCTTATATTCTCTCGTTAAAAAAATAACATTTTTTTAAAATATAATACTAACGGTAAGCGTATTTTTTAATTTCTTAAAGAATTTAAAAGTTATTAATGAAAGTTTACGAGTATTTTTGAAACATTATTGAATGTTTTAACGATTTTCATCTGAGTTTTTTTAAAACTTTTTAAAAAGTTTAATGATATTTTTTTTAGACAAAATATAAAATTTAAGGAGCTTAAACACAAACTTTGTTCTAAAAACTTTACATTATGCAGTGGACATCGAATCGGGACAGCAGAAGTGGAATCCGCATTAGTTTCACACCCTCATTGTGCAGAAGCAGCAGTGATCGGCATCGATCACGAGGTCAGAGACAACTATAGTTAGTTCTCTACTTCGTTTTCGACTATCAAATCAAAATTTAAAGACTAAAGTTAATAGTTTGTTTAGGTTAAAGGCCAGAGCATTTGGGCATTTGTTACGCTCGTAGAGGGAGTTCCTCAAAGTGAAGAGCTCCGAGAAAGCCTAATACAAACTATTCGAACACAGGTTTGTTTGTGATCGTTTTCATAAATACGAACTTTTTCAAAACGATCGTAAAATGAACGAAAAATTTTATTGTCGCACTTCTAGATCGGAGCATTTGCAGCACCTGATAAGATCCATTGGGCAAATGAGCTCCCAAAAACAAGGAGCGGAAAGATAATGAGAAGAGTTCTGAGAAAGATTGCCTCCAAGCAATTGGATGAGATTGGAGATACCTCAACGCTTGTAGACCCTGCTGTCTTATATCAACTTATTGCACTCGTCCATTCTTGAGTGACCCGTCAATAAAAATGGCTTTGAAGAAAGCTCAATCCGAGTTAAACGTTCACAAAATTTGAAAGAAATGTATACGTCCGATCTGACCTAAGGGTTACAACTTAAATGAAGAGTACGACTACTCTGATGGCTTGTATAGGAATGTCGATAGCATTTGACTAGAGTATTTAAAAGTAGTCAATAAGTACTATTTTATGTATGCGTATGCTGTGTGTTGTTGGAAGAAAGTCCACATCGGCTAATTTAGGGAATGATCATGGGTTTATAATCGAGGAATACTCTCTCCATTGGTGTGAGACCTTTCGAGGAAATCCAAAGCAAAACTATGAGAGTTTATGCTCAAAGTGGACAATATCATATCATTGTGGAGAGTCGTGTTCGTCTGACATATGTATGTATAACGATATTTTTTACTTGTCTAGGCTTTAGGGGTGTACGCTTGAATATGATTGTTTATAGGTCATCCATCTTCTAAACTGCAACATATAGTTGTTGATGACTATAACAGCCCAAGTCCATTATAGGTCACCCGTCTTCTAAACTGCAACATATCGTTGTTGATAACTATAACAGTCCAAGTCCATCGCTAGCTAGCAGATATTTTGAGTTTTCCCTTTACGGGTTTCTCCTCAATGTTTTTAAGACGTATAAGACGTATCTGCTTGTGAGAGATTTCACACCTTTACCAGGAATGTTTCATCGTGCAACCAGCTAACTTACCCAAGCAAAATTCAAAATTCAAAACCCTAGGATGAAATTTGGAGTTATTCTTTTCTTTGATTCTACGTCGAGAATTAGGGCACAGGATTGGAGGAGGAAGAACGTGAGGCTGAACGGAGGAACGTAGAGTACGAACAGGGTACGAATCATCTCTCTCGATCAATCCGTTTCTTGAATTTGTGATTGCTCGTTCAATAGGTTCGAATTAATATATTGGAAGAATGACTGGCGTCCAAGAGATAATGCCGAAGAAAGCGAAGGCTACAATGATCGAGACCTTGATGAAGAACCAACCAAACACTTTCAGATCCATCTTTCAGCGCAAGAAATCGAAGAATGATGAAGATTCATCCCCTACCGATTCTCCTAAATCCATCCCTCAACTCTCTCCCTTCGCAAATTCTGTTGTCGCTCGTTGCTCCAAGTATTTCTCCTCATTTTTTCCAGTTGTCTTCATTTTTGTATTCGTCACTTCTTCTGTTTGCTGTTATCGTGTGTATTTTTGCTCGAATTCGCATGAATTGTAGTGTTGACGCAAAAGGCTTTGTCTTACTATATCTACGGGTATTTTTTACTTCAAACTTTGGTTAGGTTACGACCTGCTACCTGATACTGTGACTGTTAGTGATGTGCGACGATAAAATGGTGTCATGCTGGTGAAATTGTTAAGTAAAATTGTTCAAATGTGTGATTTAATGAACGATTCTTTAGTACTGTGGAAGAACTTGTGTGTCCACAATCAATCACTTCACTCATGCTCCATGGACAATAATGCGAGTATAGTGCAATGCCCGTCAATCTAAATTAAGCATATCTATCAAACTAATCACCTCCTATTATTCTTTCCTGACTTATTAAACCAAAATAGTGTGTTCATTTTTCCCTTTCTAAAAATCTTGTTCATTTATTGTTGCATTATTGCATTATTGCACGAAATCTAGTTTCGTTTCCATTTGAAATTTGTATTGCAGTTGGTTAACATGCTTTGTTTTAGAGCAACAAAAAAGAGTTTATCTTTCCTTCATAAATAGGCTATAATTTTGTAAAGAATTTACTTTACAAATTTTTACCCAGAGGATTTCACTACTTTAAGTGCCTTTAAGGATATGTTCATATGTCATATTGAAGGCATAGTTTGGATTTGGCATTTATAGTGCAATCCATTGAACTGGACATTTGCTTCAGCTTTTATAACATTGTCATTTCATGCATCTAAAGGCTAAGGCATTTCTATAATGCAGGATTCTTCAAATTTCCACTGAAGAAATGCAACAACTTTTTGATTCAGAGTTACCTGGAGTTAATAAGGAACCCGAAACTTATTCTAGAAGTTTGTTGGAATTTTGCTCATACCAAACATTGTATTCAATGAGTAAACGTCCAGATTATTTAAGCAACAAGGATTTCCGTCGCTTGGCATATGACATCATGCTTGCTTGGGAGTGCCCTGGTAGTGAAAGCGAACCACTACCGCAAGTGAGACAGTCTACCATTATACTCCGTTGATATTTAGTAAGATAGAGTCAGATTATCACTTAAATGCATCTTTCTTTTTTCTTGTGGGGATGGGGATGGATTGTGTAGGGGTGGAATTTGGATAATTTAGTTCCCATTTGATAACCATTTTGTTTTAGTTTTATGTTTTTGAAAATTAAGCTTTTTTCATCACAATTTTTTTTGATAAGCATTTCACCTTCCTTAAAAACACATTTAAATTTAAGTTAAATTTAAAAAAACAAAATCGAATTTTTAAACACTATGTTTTCTAGTTTTCAAAATTTGGCTTGGTTTTTTAAAACGTTTTCAAAATATAGGTAATAGAGCAGGAAAACTATTGGTAAAAGTAGTGTTTATAAGCTTAACTTGTAAAAATGGAAAACTAAAAATTAAATAGTTATCAAACATGGTCTTAACTTTTAGTTTTTTATTGTTCATTTACAAAAATAGTAGAAAAAGAGGGAGAGAAGGAATTGATTGTGTTTCTAAATCCTCTTTCCAACTGTAGGAAACTGCTTCTTGCAGTAATGAGGAAGTAGAGGATAAGGAAGAGTGGTCACTATTTTATTCGAATTCTACAAACATGGCTGTTCAGGTTAATAATTTTCTGGTTTTCTTATCTGCAACTTGATAGGCACATTATGTTATCTTATGTCTAGGATGGGTACCTTTGAACCATTTTTCTTTTATCTTTTTATTTTTTCTTTTTTTTCTTTTTTGCTAGCATTGACTAAGCTTCTGAGGTACTAGTTTTTAAAACTTTTATATCATGGTGATCAGTTTGATGACAAGAAAACTGTTGGACCAGAAGCTTTTGCACGGATAGCTCCTGCTTGCACTGCTCTTGCAGATATCATAACTGTTCACAATCTTTTTGATTCACTTACGAGTTCTTCAGGTCGTCGACTCCATTATCTTGTCTTCGACAAATATATAAGAAGTCTTGACAAGTAAGAATTTGCTTCGTTAGCAATGACAATTGTGTGATCTTTATTAATGTGTTTGAAATTGTTTCTTCAAATTTTATATGTTTAATTATGTAAGCTGTTAAATGTGTGTTTTTACATTTTTTTGTTCTTCTCAAAACAGAAAACGAAATGGTTATCAAACAACACCTTAATTTTTAGGATCTTGTATTTGGAAGCTTGTTCTTCCCATACTAGTCTTTTGTTTTTTAGTGAAGGTGGATTTTGGTTTAGTTTTGGATTCAAAGTGTTTGGTTCAATAAAGTATTGTTTGATTTGCTTTAGTTCATAAGTTCATGCTTCTGCAGCGTTGTTCGAATGATTATCTCTTAATGTACAGGCTATTTGATTCAAGCTTGTGTGAAGTTTTTGATAATTTCACCTTGTAACAGAAACATGTTGCAACTACTGCACTATGTTTAATTTTTTTAAGCAGTCAATTTCAAATGGTTAATGAAGAAGTCTAACGATGGGACCTATCTGTTTCTGGATCGTGAACTTTTCTGTTCCAGAATAGATTAGTTTGTGGACTAGCGTACTGTTAGAGAAAATTTATTACGATGTATGTTTTGCAGGATTATTAAGGCAACTAAAAATGCATTGCACCCATCAACTGGAAATCTTCATCTTTCTGAAGGAGAAATTGTCCTTGAAGTTGATGGTACAGTACCCACTCAACCAGTTCTTCAGCATATTGGCATTTCTGCATGGCCTGGTGAGCATTGTTCCTACAAATGTAATCCAAGATTGATAGATTGAATTACCTCAGTTTAGATATTGAAGATTGAAATTTACGATCCAAGTTTCCTTCTCTCGATTGTAGTTTTTCAACCATTAAAAGGTTCCTTCCTTTTCTGCTAAAATATAAATGACGCAAGTTCCATAAGTTATATATGTTTATTGACTAGGAAGGGGGAATACTTTTCTCGTTGGAGATTTTATCTCATGTAGGTTGCATATTATGAGCTTCTTTTATGGATTATGAATTTTAGAAGTTTTAGTGTAGAAAGTGTGTTCTTTGTTATTTGATTAGTAAACGACTCAAGGGTTGGTGCTTTGAAATTGGAGGAGAAATGATGTTGTTTGGTTAACTCCTTTTCAGTCTTTTGTGTTTTTTATTCCTTTTACAGTGGGTTACCTTTGTTTACCGTAGGATTAGTTGTTTTGGCCTTGTCTTTGATCAGCCCATGCAAAGGCTACTCTTTATGCATATGGGAACCTTTGTTGTTTATGGATTCATTCAGCTAATAAAGACATCCAGCTTTTCGGTTACGTCGTATTTGGTATAAGAGCTCCAAGATCCTTGGACTTGGGGCTGCCAAGAAGTCAAATGCTCCATCGGGTGGAGACAACACCAGTGGTAGCGACAACAAAGTGGCCCTTTCCACCACCCTCTCCCCAACCTCCATGGCCGGTTGCTTGCCGACAGCTGAAGAACAATGTGATAATCTACAGAAAGTTGTTGGTGAGATACATCAAATGATGGTTACCATGACTCAACATACAATTCACGTTTAATCAAAATCAGGCGTGAAATAGGGACTGCAGAGAATGTCCTAGGCATTTGGAAAGAGCTAACAATGCTCTTGGAGTTCAAGAAGAGAGCTTCCGGCATTCCCCAAACGACCACCTCCAAGAAATGTCCAAGATTTGGTTCAAGAATGGCCTTTAAATGTGCAAGAACAACAGAGAGAAGAGGTAAAACCGAGGAGGCTCAACTGTGTGTTGGATTCATCAAGAAAACACAAGCAATATAGGTGAAGAAAGGAGAAATGGTCGCGAATACAAAATGAAACTCTTCCTGCCTTCAACGGTAAAATGGATATCAAAACTTTTTTGAAAGTTTATTTTTCTTTTAATTATGCTAATATGCCGGGAAGGAAGAAAGTGCAACTTATTGAGCTCAAATTGAGGAGAGGATCTTCAGCCTGGTGGGAGTGATTAGAAATCAACCAACGTCGATGTGGTAAGAGACCTATCAAGACCTAGAAAAGAACGAAGAAATTAACGTGAGATCTATTTCTGCCCACCAAATACGAGCAAATCTGTACAATCAGTATCAGAATTGTAGGCAGGGTACTCGGACAGCGGTAGAATATGTTGAGAATTTCCATAAACTTGGGGCTAAAACAAATTTGGCAGAAAACGTACATCATTTGATAGCAAGATTTGTGGGAGGATTGCAATCTGATATTAAAGAAAAGGTTGAACTTCAACCTTTGGGATTTCTCACTGACACCATCACTTTGGTCACAGCAATCGAAGAGATGATTGATAGCTGTTTCAAGATATTATATTCGAGGCGAAAGCAAGTATAGAAGAGGTTTATCATCCAAAACAAGGAATTATCCTTTTCAAAATCAAGAAAGCAGTACAAAACCAAATGAAAATCAGTTGGCAGGCAAAGAATCCAATCCACCTTAAACATCTATAAATAGGTCAACTAATCCTTATAACCAACCAACTCTGGGAAAGTGTTTTCGCTGCGGTTTGGAGGGCCATTTATTGAATGAATGTCCTAAGTATCAAACACTGGCCGTCATGGATGAAGAGGAAGCTCAAGATTTCATAGACAGTGGGGATTTGGATGAAAATACTTCCTATGTTGAACCAGACGAGGGAGACCAGTTATCCTGTGTTCTCCAAAAATATCTCCTCACACCTAAATCACCCTCAGCGGCACTCATTGTTCAGGACAAGTTGCATGGTTAATGGAAAGATTTGCAGTGTCATAATCGATGGTGGAAGCCGTGGAAATATAGTTTCCTGAAAATTGGTCACTGCATTAAATCTCCCAACTAAACCTTGCCCATACCCATATCAGGTGAGTTGGATAAAGAAAGGGGGAGAAGCTCAAGTGCCATACCTTTGTCTCTAGGAAATAGCTACAAAAACCAGTGGTTTGTGATGTATTAGACATGGATGCTTGCAATACCCTTCCTGATCCCTACCATATCCTACAGCGTTACGGTGCCAATGCTTACAAGCTGGAACTTCCACCTTTGCTACACATCAATTCCATTTTTAATGTTGCTGATCTCCATCCTTATCATGCTCCAGATTCATTTCAGCTCACATCTTAACTCTAGGATGAGTTTTTCTTGGTTGGGTGGAATATTGAAGTAGTTTGGTTAGCTCATTTTCAGTCTTTAGTGTTTTTATTCTTTTTACAGCGGTAACCTTTGCTCGCCGTAGGATTAGTTGTTTGGGCCTTGTCTTCGATCAGCATGTGTAATCCACCCTTTATAAATATGGTAACATTTGTTGTTTACAGATTCATTCGGCTAAAATAGGCATTTCCAGTTTTTTGGTTGCATCAAGAAAAGTGATAAGTCTTTTACATGTATATATATATATATATCTAAGATTGCATTGGAATCAAGTGCAGTGGTTAGAGCAATCATTGTTTGATCTTCTCTATTCTATACTAAACTTTAGTTGCAAAAAAAAGTGAACGAGTTTGTTTTGAAAGTGGAAATTGACATTTGTCTAATGTATCTTTCATTTTCTAAGATGAAGGCTTGGTTAAAATAATTGAAAATAATAATATAAAAAAACCACTTTGTCTCATTCTGGTTCTCGTTGGAATAAAGAAGAGAGGTTGGTTTGTCTTTTAAGATGGTTAGAGGGTTCCACTAGAATCTTGAAGGTGAATCGCCCAAATGGCGGTAGAAGACAAGGCTTTAAAAGTTTCAAAAGATGTAGGAAGACCAAGGGTTACAACAAAGCTCTTAAACTGGACCAAAAACTTTGAATGCCCCATAACTCACACTAGAACTACTCCTAAATCTATTTGAAGTTGGGCCAAAACCACCAATTGTAATTCCATTGACATAGTGAAATCCACCTGGGGGAATATCCGTCCTTTTGCAGTAGGAATCTGAAAGGATAAACTTAGAGAGGTTGTGTGATGTAGTATTCACTTGATTATTCTGAGGTGAAGATATTCATTAATTGTTTTTCCTTCACGTCTGATCTGGTTTATCTTTTCATGCAGGGAGGTTGACATTGACCAGTCATGCCTTGTACTTTGAGTCATTGGGTGTTGGTTTATATGACAAAGCTGTTAGATATGATCTGGAAGCAGATACAAAGCAGAGAATAAAACCTGAACTTACAGGACCATTGGGTGCTCGTCTCTTTGATAAAGCTGTTATGTACAAGTCAACATCTGTGTATGTTATTTCTTGAATGATATTAAGTAGTTTTATAAATTCTAGTCCCTAGATTCTAATATTTGTTTCCTCTTCCTGTGAGGGTACGTTTAATAATTTATTTTGTGGTTAAACTCTTTAGTGATCCTTTACAGGACAGAACCTGTTTATTTAGAGTTTCCTGAATTCAAAGGCAGTTCTCGGCGGGATTATTGGCTGGATATCTGTCTTGAGATCCTGCGAGCACATAAGTTTATCAGGAAAAACAATCTTAATGAAACTCAGAAATCCGAAGTCCTTGCAAGGGCAGTTTTTGGCATTTTCAGAATTCGCGCAATTAGAGAAGCTTTTCATGTTTTTTCATCACATTACAGAACTGTACTCACTTTTAATCTGGCAGAAAGCCTTCCTGGGGGAGATTCAATTTTAGAAACTCTCTTGAGTCGATTGCTGATGATAAATATAGATGGTATTCAGCGTGATGCTTCTGGGAGCCCACCTGCAAAGCAGCAACGACAATCGTTTCCAATTTTTCTTCTGGCACTAAGTCAACTTGGATTCACCTTACAGAAAGAGATAGCTTATGAAGGCGACGCAGTTTTAGTTGGAGATATTTGGGCGGGTGAGACAAATCCCTTGGAAATTGTTGTGAGACAATCAATATCAGATTCAGGCAGGGCTGAGGCTGCACAAGCTACTGTTGACCAAGTGAAAGTGGAGGGTATTGATACAAATCTTGCAGTAATGAAGGTAAACGATTGAGTTTCTTGAGAAAATAAACTTGGACATTCAATCAATGTTAGTACTGATTTAACTTGGTAAAACTTAGTACTGGTTTAACTCATGGATTTGTATATCTTCCTGATCAACAATTGCTATCATCAATCGCATGTTTCAGTATCTTTTCTTGTATCTTTTTACTAGGTGGTAAGTTTTTGCATGCTCGGACATTCAATCAAAGAAAAATATTGGATTTTTTTAGAGATAGTATTTTGGTGCTGAGTCTTTCTTCATGTCTGTCCAGGAACTGTTGTTTCCATTTCTCGAATTGGTTAGACATATTCAGATTTTGGCCTCATGGGAAGACACTAAGAAATCAACAGCTTTTCTACTGTTGTTCTGCTATGCTATTATAAGGTAAGTAGCTACTCATTATCTGGAACTTTGCATGTTTGGGTCAAAATTGAGCATTTGATTCCTGCTGGGCTCTATTGATATACAAAAACAGTGTTCCAAAACAAGCATATACAAGCTTTAATATGCTGATCTGACAGTCTTTACTTTTACCTATTAGTTTGAAGGCTGTGTTTGGATTAAGTTCACAATCTGTCGAGACATTTTACATGGATATAATTTACTTTTTCAACACTTTTGAGCATGAGCGATAATGGAAGTATGAATTAATACGACTAATATTTTTTTGGGCACATAATCATAAATCTTCATGTATTTTAGTGGTAAAATTTGTTAGTGATGAGCTTGAGGAGTAATAGAAGGGTCTTTCATGTCATTTTGTATCCGCTTAGGCCCATCAATTCTAGCTAAGTGAACCCCATGGTTATACTCCTAAACAAACCAGGGAGAGAATCAAAGGAGAAAAGTGAGACTTTTTTTTTTACCTTTTTTACATGAGGAATTTTGTGTAAATAAATGAAATGACAAAAATACAAAAGGATGCCAAGGGTGTTAAAGAAAGGCTCTCCAATTTGTGATAGAGGTCAGAGGCTCTCCAAGTGAAGAAACCCGAACTTCTGTATTCTTTGTCCGAAAAGTTTGGAGGCGGCTGATGATATTCCTTTCTTGTACCTTCATGATCAGTCTATGGTTAAAGCTTCTGGATACTTTCCAAGTTGTCTAATTGTTAGGTTCCTCCAATTACTCCTAGAAAGCCCAGAAAGTGAAACATGTATCCTTTACACTTGCTCGAATTCCTCAACCCTTTGATGAACCCTAGTCATGCAGATCCTAGAGACCTAAGACCCCTCCCTTCATCTTTGTGAACTGACTGACAAACTGGATCAATATGGCACCAAATTGTTGAATTTCACTTCAGTTTTATCCTGTAGAGAGGAGGAGAAGAAAGTCCTCCAGGCTGTGAATTAATGCCTGTGGTCTCCTTTGGCACATCTGGTTGGAGCACAGCAACAAGATCTTCAATTCTAAAGAACGTCTCCCCTCTAATCTCTGGGTTCCTTCATTTATATAATTTTATGAAAGCCACACAGAGACATTATAAAAATAAAAAAGGGCATACAAGGCCCAAAAGAAGGAGACAAACAAAACTAACGGTACAAAAAAGGCTCCAAGGATAATACATAACTAAATGTATTTTAAAAAGTCGTTTGAACTAACACTGAAAGAGGCATGAAACTTGGTCAGAGGCCACACCTCCTTCTCAATCTCAATTCCTCTAAGAATCCCCATTGTTTCTCTCAAACTAAAAACTCCTACAAAATAACAAAGAAGCTAGAGCATCATAGGAACTGACCGTTATCATGTAAAAGAGGGTGAAGGCGAATCTATTTCCTCGTGGAACTACATTCTATTTCAAGCCAAGTAAACACCATAGATCTTTTCTTTTAAAAAAAATCCAACCCTGAAGAAACTAACTGGCAACTGATTGATGATCGAGGTTTACTGTTTGCATCCTTGAATAGAATGAAATTTTGGATTCTATTTTACTCTCCACTTCTTGTTGGTGTATTTAGTATAGTTCTTTTGTAACTCTTATCTACTCTACACGCTAATATGGGAACTTTTATGCAATTTTTGTGTCCTCTTTTCATTTGTCAATGAATGGTGTGGGTTAGTAGTAAGTTGGGGTCATTTGGTGAGTCCATTAGACGAATCGCACGCTGCATTTCCAACATGACTGTAATTGTTCACAAGTTGTTGCTACATCTCTTCCATCAATGCTTCAACCAACTGCAAGTGTCTGGTTTATCTTTGAAGAAGCTTCGTCTTCATGTCTGCTAAATTTTTCATATTAGCAGGAGATAACGTGATTTTTGATGTGTGGAATGCAGGAATTGGACAAGGTTTATTGTGCCTTGCATTCTAGTATTTCTTGCGGTTCTTATGCTTTGTCGCAGGCAGTTTGGCAAAAGCAAGCCACTAGAACCTTTCAGGATCACATCACCCCCCAATCGAAATGCTGTAGAACAGCTGCTGACCTTGCAAGAAGTCATCACTCAAGTTGAAGCTTTGATTCAAGATGGGAATATTTTTCTCCTAAAAATAAGAGCCCTCTTATTTGCCGTACTTCCGCAGGTATATGTATACTATAAATATAACATTCAGTCAGTTATATAAACTTGTTATGCCGTCCAATTCCTTTTGAACAATTACGATCCCATGTCGGTATCCCTATAATGTGCATCTTCCTTGCAGGCGACAGACATGGTTGCGCTACTGCTCGTTTTTGCAGCTTTAGTTTTTGCATTTCTTCCATTTAAGTACATAGTTATGTTAGCATTAGTCGAGGCGTATACGAGGGAAATGCCATACAGGAAGGAAACCAGTAACAAATGGATTAGGCGAGCAAGAGAATGGTGGATTAGAATACCAGCAGCTCCTGTTCAGCTTGTTAAACATGATGATAACAAGAAAAAGAAATCATAAAATCAGTTGATGGCTCTAGATTCTGTATATCGTCTCTCACATTTAAGGTACATTTGTGTGTGTATGTGTATATATATTCACATTAACGTCTAGAGAAATCTACATTTCCTTATATTTTCAGTGGTAAAGTATCTCTCATGCACAAGGGGGAACTAGGTAAGCTGGATGAGAATTTATACAATGACTAACTTTGAACTCAATTCGCCAAATTGAATTTTACTTTTTATTTTTATTGCTAACTTGGTGCAACTTGGAAGGTAGACCAGCCGATAGCAGTTCCTCTAGCTGATGGTGTGAAGCACATCATAACCAGAGAAGACATGATGGTTTCGAGGTCAGTGATCGCGATTTTTCTCGTGATGAACAATATAGCCAATTTTAGTGATCAAATTTTCAGATTCCAAAATTCGTTGTTCTAAATCTCCAACTGGTGTCTCCAATTTACGTGTAACATTCACAAATCTCTCTACCACGGAAACGACAAGCATGGACTATAGATTTACACTCCACGTAAAAAAAATGGAAGAGATAGTAGCACAAAGTGTCGATGTGCACTAAAACCAAGCTGAGACAGAATGAGACATGATCGTCAAAGACAAACTCAAAGAGATCGAGTACAATCCCAAATCATAACCTCAGAATTCAAAGTCTCATTATCATACAACTATAAAGCTTTACTTAAATTAGGTTGTTTCTTTCCATTTCTTAGCAATAAAATCTAGATAATTTAATATTTAATTAGAGATTTTTTATATTTCAAATTATTAAAACAATGAAACTGCATAACTAGATTGGACTAAGATGGGTTCAAATATAGACTGGAGACCAAAAACAGAACACCAAAAATCTAGCATTTGTACCATATTGCTTCACACACAACCATAGAATCCAACAGCATTTTTACTAAGTTAGACTCTAAATGAATTTACAACAGAAACAAGGCAGTGAAGAAGGCTGTTTTCTAGCATTACGAAAGCCTACCATGGAATCTCTCCTACTCTTCATCTGTTACTTCTTCTACCTCCTTCTCTGCAACCTCTTCTGTTTCCTTTTCATCCTGAACAAAGATCCCACATTACAATTTGCAAAATTGAACACAATAATTCAACATTTTAGAGCTTAAATCTTACTTCTTCATTCTCAGCATTTCGACTTTCTTCTAAGGCCTTTTCATACTCCGCTTTCAGCTCAGCAGCTTTATCTTGGTATGGCTTCTTCTCCTGTTAATCACTTTAAGGTTTAGATGATATGATTCACAAAACGTTTACATGTTTTCAAACGGCGAGTAAATCTCACTCACTTCATCGGTCATTGACTTCCATTTCTCACCACCTTCCTTTGCAACCTATAAAGATTGGAATACACAATCAGGAGCGAGGATACAATGATTTGGGTTATTGATACAATTTTATTTTATGTCGAGGATTATTGGAAGTGAGTCCTGCATTAGTTAATTTAGTAGAAGATCATGGGTTTATAAGTGGGGAATACTATCTCTATTGGTATGAGTTGAAGAAGCCCAAAGCAAAGCTACGAAAGCTTATACTCAAAGTTGACAATATCATACCATTCTAGAGAGTCATGATTACTAACATGATATCAGAGCTATGCCCTAAACTTAGATATGACAATAGAATCCTCAAATATCAAACAAAGATTGTGAGCCTAAAAAATGTAGTCAAAAAGTGACTAAAGTATCAAACAAAGAGTGTACTTTGTTCGAGGGCTCCAAAGAAAGGAGTCGAACCTCAATTAAAGGGATGTTCGAGAGCTCCATAAACCTCAAGGAAGGCTTATAGTGTACTTTGTTCGAGGGGAGGATTGTTAATGATTATTGGGAGTGAGTATAAGTGGAGAATACTTCCCCTTTTGGGGAAACCCAAACCAAACCAAAACCATGAGAACTTATACTCAAAGTGGACAATATGGTCCATATGAATGTGGACAATATGGTCCATATGAATGGTGATTCCTAACATTATATTGGAAACTTAGGATTGTTTTTTTGGATCTGTGCTAACCTCTTTCACGCCTTTGGAATCAGGATGCGCTTCTTTGTATGATTTTCTGAAGTCATCCCTGAAGTAGCACAATGAGCAATTTCAGCAAAGACTCAGGTAAATTTGATAATACCATGTAGTAATCTGATAAATTCAACACTTGAAAATAGAAGGGACATGGGGAATTGCATACATGAAAACGAAGAAAGCTGTAGGAGGGCGTTTGGGGGCATTTGGATCTTTGTCTTTCTTCCCTCTCTTCTCCGTTCGGGATTTCTTAGCCTTTGGTTCTGATGGTGCTGATCTTTTCCTGTACAGCGATACAGTCAAGTTAATACAATTTAAAGCACCACCTTAACCAGACAAAGAATCAAGAAAAAAAAAATTAATAAGATACTTTTCTGCTGGCTTTTTGGCTTGAGTTTGCTTCTCGACAGTCTGAGCCTCTGCCAAGAAACCAAAAACATGTGAGTTTCGACTCAAAAGACCTCAACGAACAAACAAAATATTCAGGAATTCACGCGAAAAAAATACCTAAATTCGTTCTAATTTTGGCGTCGAGGCTGCAGCTGTGCATGCTGATTAGTGCTGCCGGAACACTTTTGCTGCACTCGTCACTGTAAGCCAAAAAATGACCATTCAAATCAGAGGAATTAATTTCTTACATCATCAATAATAAGCTTAAAACTGCTGCTTCCGCAACTCAACGGGTTACTGTAAGACGAACATTTCATTCGACTATGTAACTAACTCGGACTGAAAAGCAAACTGATAAGCAGAGACTATCAACGCTTAAACAACAAAAATTCTAAAACCACAATTTAATTAGAACATGATCGAAGCAATGAAGTGTTGGGAAACAACACGAACACGCCAGTAAAATTTACAGAAAAACGAAACCGGTATAAATACGCAACATTAAAAAGGTTCATCAATCATCCTACATCCTCTTTAGCACTAATCCAGCCAACGCAACTCAACGAAAAGGTTTATGGAGAAAACGAACAGTGCATTCAACTCTAAGACGAAACTGAACTAACAGACGAACTGAGAACAATAAATTAAGGACGAAAAATGAACTCCATAAACTACTATTTGTAACTAAAGTAGTCAAAGAAACGGAGTGTTAGAAAGTATATCACAGTGACGCCGATGAATCAAACGTAGAAATGAAAGCAGAAAGAAAATACCAGAGATCCACAACCTAAGTATGTCCTCTTTAGTCCTAAGCCAGTCAATGCAACTCAAAATGAACATGTAAGCAAAAAAAAAAAAAAAAAAAAAAAAAATGAAACAAGAACGCACCATCGAGCAAAAGCACTGCCATCTTTGGCTCTCACAAGCGAAGGGCCAGTAGTGGCGGCAGCGGCCGGAGTAGCCTCCACTCTCTTTCTCGACTTCGATGATCCTCCACCGGCCATTTCCTACTCTCCGCAGCTAAATCAGTTACTTCGAAAACGCAGACGAATTGAAGCCAAAAGGGAAGTTTCTTCAGCGTAGAACGAAGCGTCCTTTGTTAATAAAGCAAAACAACCAAGAAAGAGGGAAATATTTTGTAAATTTTGGCGCCCTTACTCCCCGCGTTTTGCTTTCGTTTCACGAGGATCGCTGACATGGCTTCATCTCACCCGTTGATTTTGAACCGTTTCGTTTCGACGTTCCAAATTCATACTTTCTTTGTCTCTGTAAGAACGCTCATTAAATGGGCCTTGACTGCACTTATTGGGCCTTGAATAAACTTGGTCATGGGCTTTTTGGGTTGAACCAAAAGCCCAACTCTAGCCGACACGTTAAATGGGCCTAGACTGACAAGTTGGGTTTGATATGAGCCCAACCAACTCTAACCGACACGTGCCATTAAACCAGCATACCAAAGTCTTTCAATTAGTTTTGGTTGGTCAGCTTGATTTTGCTTGTAATATTATCTGCAACATTTCATAAATATTTCCAAAATTACCCTTTTAAGTATAATCATTTAGAAATTTGTAGGGACGTCGGGATCTACAATACATAACACGACAAACTAGAAAGATATCGTGACATCTGGATTTCACTTATTATTAGATTGAGAACCATTATACACGAGTTTCGTTTTGTAAATCGAGACCAAACACATCGGTTTCACCTATTTTTATGAAGTACGAGTTCATCAGTAGCATTAAAAACTTTATTTTTTAGTTTAATAGTATGTGAGATAAAGAGTTCGAATATGCTGACCTTTTCGATCGATGGTACATATTTTATGTCAAATGACCTCGTTCATGTTGACTCATAACATTGTAAAGTTGTTCGTGCGTGCCGGAGAACAGCTAGAAGAATAAAAAAAAATGCTAAATTATAAAAAAGCGTGAATATTAACGTATGTTAATTCTACTAGAACTCGAGTACGCGAAATTTGAGCCATTGAAGACCATATGACCACAAGGACCACCAACTTTACTTGCATTACATCAAATTGCAGGGCAAAAGTAGTAAAAGTATCTTTAAATTGATAAATACCCTCCACTTCCCGTTCACCATTTGAATTTAAAATATTTACATTTTAAATTTACGATAATCGAAACGACACAAAATTAAATCTATATACATCAAACAGTTAGTTAAAAACCCTACGTTGGCTGGGAGGAGAAACAAAACATTGCTTATAATGGTCTAAAAACATGTTTTTAAAACGGTGAGATTGACAATAATACATAATAGGCCAAAACGGACAATGTTTTTATAGCGGTAGGCTTGGGCTATTACAAATGGTATTAGAATCATACACGAGACAACGTGCCAGAGAGGTGCTGGCCCCCAAAGGGATGGATCGTGAGATTCCACATCGGTTGGAAAAGGAATAAAATATTCACAACAAAGGAGAATACACGTTTTAAAATCGTACGACGACTATACATAACGGGTCTAAACAGACAATATCAATTAGCTTTGGAACGTTACACTTCAACTCTACGGGTCGTGTCATTGAAAACCTAATAGTTATAACGGTCAAATCTAAGTCCGAGAGTAAACGAGCTTAAACGAGTATAGATTTAGTTACGAAAATTTAAGATTTATAGATTTTTTTTTCCAAGAAAATTGGAGGTGCACTACACGAGTACAGTCTGGATACTCACGGCCGTTAACTCGTCGTCGATCTAAAATTCCGCAGACCAAATGAAAAAGAAAAAAAAAAAAAGAAAAAAAGAAATTCAGAAACAAAAAAAAAAAAAAAAAAAAAAACCTCTTTCAGCTTCGGCGTTGAACGGAAACTTCAAACCTCAAACCCTACGTAGTACGGAGGGAGAGAAGTTACTTCCTCTGCCACTACAATCTGCCACTTCTCGTATGAATTCCTTCTTCTTTTCGTTCATTTCCATCGCCACATTAATCGGCCTTTAACCATTCACCGTCTTGTTCGTCGATCTTGTTCAGTTCACTTCAATTTTTGAAGGTAAGTTTGAATTTGTGTGTGCGAATCTCGGAGTACTGTTGGTTTTGTTATGGGATCTTTCTTTTTTCTTTTACCCTAATCACTCATTTCGCCTCATGCATGCAGCGTCGAGGATTCGATGCTGTTATGTTTATAGGTTGAGTAATTGAAGTTCATGTTCAACGTTTTTTGGGGGAATAGTTCTTGATCTTCGAGTGACTGGTTTAATGGGGTTGGCACGGGAAGCATTATGTTTTGTAGACGAAGGAAAAAAAAGAATTTAAGGTTTTAGTTTCTATTTAGAAGGGTAATTTGAAAGTGGAATCGTTGAATTTGATGCTCTAATCGGTTTTTTTTCAGGTGCTCGGGTGCTTCGAATTTTTTTCGGGATTTGGATTTGGACTGCTTTTCTTGCATTATGGGGATACCGTGTGAGCATGTTTGTCGATAGACCTGCTACTTCACGATTGGAGTTATAGCAGATTTTTAACACTATGTGTTTAAGGTAGGAGAATAAACATATATGGGAAACGTGTGTAGTCTATGGAGTTAATTTTTAGCCTTCCATTTCAATTGCTTTCATTGTCTCTGTCATCAGCTCCTTGTCCCATATTCTAGGAATGATGAGGGGGTCTCTCCATGTTTTTTTTTTTTTTTTTTTTTTTTTTTTTTTTTTTGTCGATCTGGCTTGCTACTTCTGAAAAAGTTTCAAATTAAGCATACACTATGCATTATTATTATCAATCGGTGACTTATGTGACTGTATATTTTACTGTAATGGCGTTATTTAACTTACACAGTATCTTTTTACTCCCTGCCTGTAGATTTCTTAAGTTTCACAAGTTTCTCTTTACTGAATTCTTGATGTTTTGACAAATTTCTCTGTATTCAACTAATAATAAGACGTATGACATCTAATTTTTTTTCCTTTTCTTTGGGTATTTGCAGAGATGTTTTTGATATAGAGGTCCCTGCTTAATGAATATGCTGCATCTGAAAAGATTTATAATGCAGCATGGCTATGTGTTTGATTATTCAGTCTATCATTGAAAATTCGTTGATTTAGCTCAGAGGCACTTCACATTGTAAGTAGATGTTTTTGTAACTTTATATTCTTAGATTGCTCGGATTACGTATCTGGTGGTAGCAGCTGATTATCTGATTAGTCTGTTGCTTATCTATTGGTTTTTTTCGTAACAAGGCAATTTCTACGGTTTTCTGTGGCAGTTTTGCTAATCTTTGTGTAGCTTCTTCCTTGTTTTGTCGAAGAAGAGAGATCTCGCAGTTGAACCATCATGTCTGTGACTAACCTTATAGAAATTAGTTCATCAGACAGTGAAATAGAGCTAGAATATATTAGTGACAGTGACGATGCTGCACCAAGTATTGGGGAACCTAGTCACAGCAGAAAGCTTCCTCATTGGGCATCCACAGATTTTGGTCCAGGTCAAAGTGAGTTGTGCGCAAGATTATTAGTTCTTTTTAGTACTTTCTCAAAAAAACTTGTAAAGGGGAAAAAACTGACAATCAAATTTACAGGTAATGTTAATAACAGCCCACATTCTGGTTCTAATGGCGATGCTGGAGCCTCAAATCATCATATTGTCCTCGCAGATGATTCTGATTATCTTACTGAAAATGGGAATACTGGTCTACCCCGAACTGTGAATTCTCGAATTGCAACCACAGCTGGTGCAGATTATGAAAGATTATCTTCTCAACAGGCTTTTAAGAGGACCCTTCCTTATACTTTTCAGTCACATGCACCCCCTACAAAATCAAATAACTTAGTAGACAATGTGGGCAGCAGTCAAATTCGTGATGCCCACATCAGTTCTTATGATTCAGCAAGGCCAAGTTCAACTAGCGGCAGGGTTTATGGGAGAGAGAATGTTTTCAGAGGCAACGGCGACGATGCTGTTAGTTCTGAGAACAGGGATTACAGGGTTCTCCCTGTGAGTTTGGCACCAGGGAAAACTATACCTTCTTCACAGTATCCAAGTGAACATCCCTACCGCTCTGGTTATGGTGAAGAAATGGTTGCTGGAAGTGATGAGAGATTGATTTATCAAGCAGCATTGGAGGTATTTTTTATATAAAAACTTTTAGGCTATTGTATTTTAGTTTTGACAAAATTCTCATAACTAGATTTTACATTTTAAGATTCTTTGGCTTTCGTTACTAGCAAATATGGAGATGTCTATTTTGAGATAGTAGTCCATTTCTTCTTTCCTTTTAGTCTAGGCTCTTCTCACTACCCACAACAAAGAAAAAAGGAGAGGAGGGTTTGCCTCAAGGGTAATGAGGATAAAATGCACCATTTCAAGTGCCAATTGTTTTCTTTCTTTCTTTATTTATTTATTAGTTTTTATACGAAACATGCTACCATTTCACTTATTAGGTAATGCCTTTAGCTGCAAATAGTGTAAAAGTGGTTCACGTCCGGTTGGCCTTTAAGCGACTGAGAGCCCTTCATAGAAGGCCACCATTGATTCTCATTACATTTGTATTTGGAAGCAATCACCTACCTCCACAAAGCTTCCTTTTCTATAAGAAATGCCCAACCCCATTTTGCTAAAAGAGCCCGGTTTCTATTGGCAAGGTTACCATTACCTAAGTCACTAACCATTTCTTTGATTTCAATTTCAGAGAACGGTTCTTCCTGAATAGCCTAACTTTGAGTATTAATGGCTGCCACTTCATTCTAGAATGAATAACACATTTGCCACTTTTCTTGTGTATAATTTAGCCAAAGGACACAAACTTATTCACAATCAAGTTTTCATTTAACACGCTTTCTCGAGACTCATTTTGGATTTCTTTGGTGAGTTTTTTTCGTTCTAGTGTTAACATAGTTATGGAAGAGCTTTGTATTTTCATCTCCCTCCATTCTCCATTTTAGCTTGCACCTCGGCCTCCATAGATTGTCTTCTTTTAGAATTACTTCTTTGAATTGAGCTTTGAGTAAAGCTCTTTTCCTCTACTCATGGGCAAAGATCCCATGGTACTGCTCAGCAGCATCCAAGGAACTGATGGCTTTGAGGGTTTCCTCTTTTTGGCTGAGAATAACGTCAAATTTCTCCTTACCCTGATGTTTCAATCATGGTTTCATTCTCTTCCATTTTTGCATAAAGACAAAACCTGGCCAATCTTGGAGAATCAAATTCTTCCATTTACAATCAAGGAAACTCGTGAAGCTTTTTTCACTCAACCACATGTTTTGAAATCGGAAAGGTGTAGAAAGTAATTCAATGCAGAATCGAGGCTCTTTAAGAGGAAAACTTTTGCATCCAAGTGAATTTATTCATAACTAACACAATGGGGAAATGGCATGAAGTAATTCTAGAATCAAGGTTCTTGAAGAGGGAAACTTCTCCATCCACTCTCTCTACTAACCAAGAAACAATCAAGAGGGAGAGGATAGGTTATTTTCTACTATTCGTTCAGATAAACAGCCTGTAGATAAAGGAATATTAGTAAGGTCTAACTTGTCAATCAATCGATTTAACTTCTTCATGCTTCTTGTGATTCTATCACCTAGGGACTTTTCATTAATCCACCTAGTCACATTGAAGTCACCGCCAACACACCACAAGTTGGCCACCAGCTCACTGATACCATAGGTTTCGTCCTACAACCATCTATGTTATGATTAGTAGACTACAGTCACCTAGAAAGAAGTATCATTAATCATTTGAATTTCTTTTATACTCTATTTGAAAATAATTGATCCAATTCTATTTTCTTATATACTCTTTTGTTTGTACCGAAGATCTTTGATTGCCCATTATTTCACCAATTATTAATATAAGGTTTTAGGAATCTACAAAATTTTTTTTGGAGGGCAATTCATTGTGGAAAAATATTGTCCACCAATTAATCATATGAAGTTCTAGGAATTTATAAAACGAAAGAGCAATCCATTATAGCAAGCATACCCTCATGACTCATTATGTAAAGGGAATCTTTGCTCCCCTCACCCACTTTCATCTTTGTTTTTGAATGAATTAAGTTTTTTCATTTGTTAAGTAACAGAGTCCAACATTTCTTTTTGTAACCAAGTGGTTGAGGAGGTAACCAAAAGACTTTGGGCTTGGATATTGAAGGTTTGATATTAATGGTCGAAGTGCCATCCCAACTTTTCTTTTTGTAACCTATTGGTTGAGGAGGTAGCCAAAAGACTTTGGGCTTGGATATTGAAGGTTTGATATTAATGGTCGAAGTGCCATCCCAACTTTTCTTTTTTAACCTATTGGTTGAGGAGGTAGCCAAAAGACTTTGGGCTTGGATATTGAAGGTTTGATATTAATGGTCGAAGTGCCATCCCAACTTTTCTTTTTTAACCTATTGGTTGAGGAGGTAGCCAAAAGACTTTGGGCTTGGATATTGAAGGTTTGATATTAATGGTCGAAGTGCCATCCCAACTTTTCTTTTTTAACCTATTGGTTGAGGAGGTAGCCAAAAGACTTTGGGCTTGGGTATTGAAGGTTTGATATTCATGGTCGAATGCCATCCCTCAAAACAATGGCATGGTCGCATGAGTGGAAAGGTGGCATTGAAAACACATCTTGATATCTGCATAAGACCTACACCATCTTTGATCATAACAATTTTCTAATTTAGGAAGCCACAATCGCTTTATATTCTAGTACCAATGCCTCTTTCTTGTCTGATGAACCTTGATCATTGCCCTAGTGGGATTGGGGCGTAATGAACGGATTATTGTAGCATTAATAACTCCTGCTTAATATTCACCAAGCTCTACCTTTCTCACTCATTCTAGACATTAACTTCTATTTACAAGATTTCATTCTAGAAACTGACTTCTACTTTACAAGATTTCATTCTAGAAATTGACTTCTACTTTACAAGATGAGGATCGTCTCAACCTTTTGCATAAGAAATCTCTCATATACTTCATATAGAGGTGAAGTAGCTTGTGATTTGGTTTCAAACAATTTGAATTAAAGCAAGTCTTTCCCATGATTAAAGGCCGTAGCCTAAGATAAGAATATTGTAATCCGGGACATGAAGCAGTTAAAGTTGATGATTTGTTTTTCAATTTTCCGTCTGTTTGTGTGAAAAGTATGTAGGATCTAATTAACCTTAAGCTATGGGGCCTAAGCTAGCCTTTTGAGTTTAACAACTAGTGGGAGTAGAGATTCATACCTTTGACCTCTTGGTCGAGAGCATATGCCTAAGCCAGTTGAACTATGTTCAGGTTGGCATGAGGCTTAAGCCAGTTCCTAAACAAGATTGCATAATGACGCCTCAGGCCAATGCCAAATCTGCACCTTCAGATATACAAAATCTTCCAAACCATCTTCTAGTATTATAAAAGGTACAGCATTGACCTTGGACCCCACAAATTGAGCCCACCTACTAGAGCGTATACATAGCACAATTAACCTCTACTATAGAGCACTTTTCCTGACATTTATTTTAAGATGAGACAACTCAAAAAACCAAGTGGTTTCTTAAGGGAAAAAAGGAAAAAAATCTCCTTGTTTGAATGAAAAAAAGTGTCATCAGTGAATTCGAGATGAGCGAGATGAAGAGATGAAGCTTATCCCTTCCAACTCAAAAGTATTCAATTACCTGTATACATAGCACAATTAACCTCTACAATAGAGCACTTTTCCTGACATTTATTTTAAGAGGAGACGACTCAGAAACCTAGTGCTTAAGGGGGGGGAAAAAAAAGGAAAAAAATCTCCTATTTTGAAAAAAGTGTCATCAGTGAATTGGAAATGAGTGAGATGAAGAGATAAAGCTTATCCCTTCCAACTCAAAAGTATTCAATTAAACCTGTCTGTCCTTGTCAATGAAAGCTTGGTTTCACATTAGGGAAAAAAAAGAAAAAGAAAAAGAAAAAAGAAGGATGGGAAAGACCCCTCGTCTCATACCCTTGAAAGGATTTATTTCCTCAGGTTTCTCAATGATTGAAATGGAGAAATTTTCTGAGCTCAAACAATTACTATCCAAATCCTCTACTTGAATGGTGTTAATCAAAATGAAAACAAAGCTTTATTAAATATTCTGCCTTTTTTCATTTTTAACCAAAAAAGAGTAGTATGTAAACTAGTTCGTGCTAACTTAAATTTCACTAACTAACCTAACAGCCTTTCCATCTTACGCTTTTAGAGGTTATTTTCTTAACAAAAGTCTAAAACAGCTTATTTGTAATTTGAAGGGTTTAAATCCTGGAGCCAGAAAGTGATTCTCTCCAGCTTCTTGTATAGTTTAATTTGATGCTTAATGGGCTCTACCATAGTCCAAAGGAAAAGTCCTCAGGCTTAATACACTGATATTCTTTTGTACTATTGGTTGGAAATAAATAAGAGCCTCTTTCCGGATATTGGAGGGATATGTCAACTTTATTCATACTATTTTTATTCTCTTATTCAGTTTTATTTACATAAATCTTTTTTCCTACAGTGATAGTTCTTTGATTTGCTGCACCATTTTGGAGGCATTTTGTAATTCCTTTAATTTTTTTTTATGCCTTTTGCTTTGTTTATTTCATTGATCAATGAGATTGCTTTATTTAAATAAAAAGAGGTTGATCTGATGATAGTTCAAAAGACAAGAGGAAACAATTATCGCCTAAAAGATCAAGATAGAAGAAACTGGTTGCTATCAGCTAGTCAATAAGTCTTGTTGATATTAGAATTGCTTTCCCTCTGCTGAATTAACTATTAAAGTCTTAATAACCAATCCCCCTTTTTTGCAGGATCTAAATCAACCAAAACTTGAGGCTAATTTACCCGATGGTCTTCTGTCTGTTCCTCTTTTAAGACATCAGGTTTTTCTATCAAAATGTAGTGTCTTTCTCTTACTGTCAGACATTTTTTAAAAACCTTTTGCTGTATACTTTGTCTTTTAGAAAATTGCATTAGCATGGATGCTACAGAAGGAAACTAGAAGTTTGCATTGTTTGGGAGGAATTTTAGCGGATGACCAGGCAAGCTACTGGACCTGGATTAAATTCTCGTCTGTTTTTGGAAATTTGTCCTTAATGAGGTTCTAGACTTCTTCCCTTTTCTCTTCAGGGCCTTGGAAAGACAGTTTCTATGATTTCCCTCATACAAACGCAGAAGTCCTTGCAGTCAAAGGCAGAATTAGAAGATGGAAGCAAAACAAAAGCTGAAGCTTTGAATTTGGACGACGATGATGATAATGGCACTGGCACTGCTGATTCAGTTAAAATGCAGCAGACTGGAGAGTCTGATGATGTTAAACCAATTCAAGAAGTGAAAACAACTAGAGCAATCAGTAAGCGGAGACCTGCAGCTGGTACACTGGTTGTGTGCCCTGCAAGTATTCTTCGGCAGTGGGCCAGAGAACTAGAGGACAAGGTCACTGAAGAAGCTAAACTCTCAGTTTTAATCTATCATGGGGGAAGTAGGACTAGGAATCCTGATGAGCTTGCAAAGTACGATGTGGTTCTCACAACATATTCGATCGTCACCAATGAAGTTCCAAAACAACCTTTAGTTGATGAGGATGATGCTGAGGAAAAAAATGGAGATAGATACGGATTATCGACTGATTTTTCTGCTAACGTAAAGAGGAAAAAGACCTCTATCAGCAGTAAGAAGGGTAAGAAAGGCAGGAAAGGAACTGGCATTTCCATTGAGTGTGATTCTGGCCCACTGGCAAGAGTGGGTTGGTTCAGAGTTATTCTGGATGAAGCTCAGACAATAAAGAATCACAGAACTCAAGTAGCTAGAGCCTGCTGTAGCCTTCGAGCGAAAAGAAGGTGGTGCTTATCTGGAACACCTATACAAAATGCAATTGATGATTTATACAGCTATTTCAGATTTCTGAGGTATGATCCTTATGCTGTCTATAAATCTTTCTACCATACAATCAAGGTTCCAATTTCCAGAAATTCAGTTACTGGCTATAAGAAGCTTCAGGCTGTTCTAAGGGCAATAATGTTGCGACGAACTAAAGGTGGATACTTTTTCTCTCTCACTCTCTTTCTCTTGTTTCCTTTAATAAAAACTCTACTGTTATTATGTGTAAGAATATGATGAGAATACAGATTTCTCATTCAGTATTGTTATTTATGTGAGGGAGTTCTATTCAAAATCACAAAAGTGATACAAATGGACAGAAACTTAGGAGGGCTGAAACTTTAATCTAAACTAGCCATGGTAAACAACAAGTTAACTGGCTGGTGAATGTCCAAAAAAGGCAGAAGAAATTGCCACACCAGTAAAACAAGACTACAATCAAGAAAGGAATAACAAAACTAAAGATAAGTCAGTTAATGTCCAAGAGTAGCTGAGGATGTTCTACATCAGACCCCCCAACCCCAAGAAAAAACGCATCCTTGAGTCAATCAGCTAAGGGGAACTTGTTTGAAGCATGATAAGGGTAGATATTAGCAACAGTAAATGCTGGACTAATACAAATGGTAGGAGGGGCATCTAGCTAATATGCATTGCTGTCAATTTTCTCAACAACAGAAAAAGGACCAAGCTTTGGTATGTTATGAACTGTAGTAGGTAAACAAGACTTTTGCAAATGCACCATCACCAATTTCCCAACTCGGAAGCTTCAAGCACAACGATGTGAATCAACAGCAACTTTGTAGGAAAATTGCTTGTTTGAGGTGTTCCTTAATTTCATCCTGCTGCTCCACATTCCATTTCAATGAAAAAGCTTTGTTTTCTTTCATATCTTTCTTACATTCCGAGAAGAATTGAGCAGTTGGCTGCCATCATTAAAGAAGTAGCTTGCAGGAATAAAGAAATGCTTGTTGCATGCTAGCCAAACTGCCAAATTGCAACTCTTTTGGGCATTAATTGGGACTTTTTCAAGCTCGAGAGGTGTGCCAACTTTGTGGATCGTGAGGTTAGGGTTTTCACTCATCCTACTTAGGTCTTCCCCTTGGCCACTCCTCTAGAGGTCGTTCCTTTTGGGACCCTGTCATTGGAACTGTTCGCAAAGGATTCCCTTCCATGAAGAAGAGTTTCTTTTCCAGAAGGGTGCCTCACTGAGTGGTATTCCTGCTTACTTTTTGTCTCATTTTAAAGTCCCAAGTCTAATTGGAAAGAATATGGAGTAGCTTATGAGAGATTTCTTATGGGAAGGGGTAGAAGAGGGGAAGGGATCACATCTGATTCGTTGGGAGGTGGTTTCTAGGTCCCTAGACTAAAGGGGTTTTGGTATTGATAATGTTAAGTGAGAAACGCTACCCTGCTAGTAAGTGGCTCTGGCGATTCTATCACGGAGTCAATACCTCTATGGGACAAGGTTATTGTTAGCAAGTAGGGGCTTCACCCCTTTGAGTGCACCAGTGAGGGTTTAAAGGGCACTAGAAACCTGTAGAAGGTGGTTTGTGGCAGTTTTTCCTTTCCTATCTCAATTTATTCATAATGATATGGGGGAGACGGGAAAAATATGTTTTTCTGAGGACAAGTGGTTGGGGAATAGATCCCTTTACTCCTTATACTCTCGTTTATATCATTTTTCTTCTCTCAAGAATCACTCGATTGCTTTGATCCTTGTTCAGTTGAACTTATTGTTGTCTCCTTCCTTGGATTTTTCAATGTTCGTTGACCAATGAGGAAACATTAGATGTTTTAGCTCTACTTCCTCCCTCTCCTCTATTTGCTTTAAGCCCATAGGAGAGATTCTCACCTTTCGAACCCTTGTCCTTCAAAAGATTTTCTTGTAGCTCTTTCTTCCCATGCCTAATCCAACCTATGTTTAGTGGGGTTTTTTTTTCTCTCCTTGGTTTGGAAGGTGAAAATTCCTAAGGAGGTTAAGTTCAACGTGTGAAAAGTGTTACATGGATGCATGGAAGAGTTAACACCTTGAATCAGATTTTGGGCAGACAGTTTTTAGTGGTTGGGTTGTTTTGTTGTATTCTTTGCAGGAGGTATGCCACTTTAATGAATTGATCAGCCACAACTAAGACAAAGTCATTACCTTGTTGAGTCCTAGGGGGATCAAGTGTAAAGTCCATGGATAAATCTTCCCAAATAGTATATGAGGGAGAGGTAGGGGAATGTAAAGATGGGTATTTTGACTCGATCCTTGAAGTTTGACGAATAAAACATCACTTAACAAACTTTGTGGCATCTTTCTTTCGTTGTGACCGATGAAATTCGGTAGACTATGCACTTATTGCACCAAAATTATTGACGATCTGAAGAGAAGCAAGGAAGCGGGAGTTGTGATTAAATTATTGATGACTTTTGGGAGGGGGTGCTCTCTTCCCCAAACCCTTAGGTTGGTCTTTTTTTTGGGGTAGACTATGCGCTTATTGCACCTATTTTCCTCGTTTCTTATTAAAACAAATTGGACATTGAGAAAACTTTTGATAAGGTTGATTAGGATTTCCTTGATCTCATTCTCCCAAATCAAGGGCTCCGGTATTGAGTGGAGAAGATGGACACAAGGCTGCATCTCATCTCCTAACTTCTCCATTATTGTTAACGGCAAGCCTCTTGGAATGATTCTTGCCACAAAGGGTCTTCGACAAGGTGGTCCTATTTCCTCTTTATTCTTATCGTGGGCTGTCTTAGTTGTATACTATCCAAAGTCAAAAGCGAGGTTTTGATCAAAGATTTTGTTGTTGGAAAGGGTCAACACACCTCATCTATTACCCATCTTCAATTTGCAGATGATACCATCTTGTTTTCATCGCCTGAAAACCTGTATGCAACCTATAATTCATTTGAAAAAGCATCAGAGGCTTGAACATCAGTGTCAAAGATCAGAAATATTGGGTATTAATATGGAGGGCCTTTGACGTTTCATCTATAGTGGGCATTTAGATGAGACGAAGTGAAGTTTCCTATCAGAGAAGGTGGGCTAGGCATCAATGGCATTCAACAAAAGAACATATCACTTTTGGCTAAATGGATTTGGAGATTTCACGAGGTGAAATCTGCCTTATGGCATAAGTTGATTGCTACTAAATATGGATCTCTGCATTATGATCTTAAACCAGGTCATTTCTCAATATCATCATCTAGAAGTCCATGGAAATATATTTCTCGATTGCAAGCGTCTGTACAAGAACATTTCATGCAATGTCAGAAATGTCAGTTGGTTGGGAAGTAATGCATTCAAGGAAGACTTTTCCTCATTTTACGCTCTCACATTTTTAAAAGAAGCCTTCATCTCAGAATTGTGGTCTAATGAAACTGCTTCAGGGAATTTACAGATTAGAAGACTCCTCACAGTGACGGAAATTTATGAATGGGCTAGGCTCTCCAATGTTGTCCTATCTGAACATTAAGGCTTATGGGAATGGGATCTTGACAAAAATGGATTTACATCTAAATCTTTATCCAGAACTCACTCATCTATGAGTGCTAAAGGTAAAGCTGGTTTTTTACAAGTTGATTTGGAATGGGATGTATCCCGAAAAAAGTGAAGTTCTTTGTATGGGAACTCAGCCACTCTTGCCTACTTACTTGAGACAAGCTACAACACAGATCTCTGGGTTTTTCTTTATCTCCTAGCTGCTGCCCCTTGTGCAAAAAGGGTCCAGATACACGCCGTCCCTCTTTATTACCTGTTCATACTCTAGATCATTTTGGACTTTCATCCAACATTGTTTTGATAGGTTTGTGACCTTTCCTACTGATATTTGGTCTCTTATGAACATCGTTCTCCTCAGGCATTCATTCAAGAATTTGCATACATTCACTGATAAGTTCCAAGATTTTGAGACATTTATTTCATATGTTACATTTACAGCTTGCTTTCTTGTAGCCAGTTGGAAGAAAAATCCTAATGTTTGAGCCAAAGTTTTGAATTTTATTTGTAACTGGTTTGGTTTGTAGTGATGGTGCTCAAGGCATATAGAAGGTTGGCTCTCTGAGGTTCTTTTGGGTTGGTATATTAAAGATAAAGTCAAAGTACTGTAGGCTATCGCCTCTATAGCTCGTTTATGACTTTTCTGGAAGGATAGGAATGCTATAATATTTTTTTAGTGAGTCTAATTCTTTTGATTATTTCTGTGACCTTGTACAATCACAATATTTAATTGGGTGTGCAACATGAGCTTTTTCTAGTTACTCTGCCTTTTCAATCAATCTAGATGGGAGGGTTCCCTTTGTCGTTTAGCATTGTTTGTTTCTGCTGTCGTCGCTGAAAGTTGCAGCATGCCTTGATACCAATATATATATATTCTGAAAATAAGTTTGCAGGATCCAAACCTGTTATCGAAAAAATTCTCTCTTTGCCTCACTGTTGAGATTTTGCTTGCTTCTTTCTAAGGTGTGTGTGTCTATATATATATTGAAAATAAGTTTGGTAGAAGTAAGTTTGCAGGATACAAATCTGTTATCGAAAAATTTCTATCTTTTTGTCTCTCGTTGATTGAAGAATGTTACACTGGAGATTTTGCTTGCTTCTATCTAAGATGGATGGTGTCATTTCTTGTGATACTCTTACGTCAACTATTAATTTGTAGTAACTAATAAATAATTAAACTTTTTGGAGGTCTCTTAAGTGAGGGGTCTCTCGTAATGTCTCCCTTTTTAATATAATATTACTTTTTCTTTGTTAAAAAATTATATCAGAAACATATGGTCAGGGATCTTTTGCTTGTCACATATTCATAGATGAGTTCAGACACCTAGGGATACTTTTTACATGTGTATAACTGGACATATCTTAATTAATGTCAAAACTGAAGGGTCATCGTGCGGTGATGTCAGTCATCTCATGGTCCTCTCCAACCAGATCATCTCTTCATTTGGTCCTTTATCTGCTTTATATAGCTGTTCATCTCAAGCACATTGTATGAGTATTAAACTTGTATGCCACAGTTTATTTAATTGACAGCACGTTGTATCCTTATATGAATTTTGATCACTTCTCCTTTCAGCTCTGGTAATGAACTTATTTGCTGTTTAGGCACATTAATTGATGGGGAACCGATTGTCAAATTGCCCCCCAAAACCATACGGTTGACAAAAGTGGATTTTTCTACTGAGGAGCGTGATTTTTATACCCAATTAGAAGCTGATTCTCGCAAGCAATTCAAGGTGCATTTACCCCTGCCTGAAGGATATTGGTTTGTTCAAAGTTTACTAGAGTGGATTCAACGTTTTTTCGTTTTTTTAAAAAATAAATTTCTCCTTCTCCAAGTGTTTTTTTTGAATATGAACACCTGACTACAGTATAATCATTTCAGGGGATGGTGAGGTCAGAGAGAAAATTATTTTAACAATCTTTAGTAAAGTTGTGTGCAACGCCTGATGCCTTTATCCATATAGGTTTGGTCCATAGGGACAAAGAGATTAAACTACAAGGTTAAAAACAAATTAATTCAAAGTAGCTGATCTTAACTAATCTAAACTTAAGACTAAATAAATAAATGAAACAAAAATAACACTTGCAAGAATTACATTTAGAGCCTGGTAATTACCTATATCAAGGAAACTAAAAGTGCTTAAAGATACCTGTACAAAAATTTCATGGAGTTTGAAATATAATATATTTAGTTACTATCTTTTGAAATTCAAGTGCACCAGACCTTGAGGACATATGGATGCTTCTCTTTAGTTGTTTTAATACATATGTTTAAGTTTTTGTTAAAAGACTTTTAGCTGTATGTCTCTTTTTGTCTTTATAGGGGCTAGGCTTCTTGTATGTCCACCCTATTGATTAATGAACCCTTTGTTGAATGAAATTTTCCTTCTTAAATGTGGAGTCTTACAGGAGTTATATGACATGTACTTTGCAGGCTTATGCCGCAGCTGGTACTGTAAAGCAAAACTATGCAAATATTCTGCTGATGCTTCTACGCCTCCGTCAAGCTTGTGACCACCCACTTCTTGTAAAAGGGTATAATATTGATTCTGTGGGGAAGGATTCTACAGAAATGGCAAGTAAACTTCCTAAGGATATGCTGATGAATCTGTTAAATTGCTTGGAGACTTCTTTGGCTATATGCCGAGTCTGCGATGTGAGTTTCATTCTTCATATTAACTCATGAATTATGGTGAAAGGAGAGCTCTAACAAAGTTGGGCTGTGAGAAATTGAAATATCTGCTTTCACCTTGTTCTTTAACCAGTTCTTTGTGCTCAGCCTTCTTTATAAATCGATATTGAAGGAGAAATCTAAATTTTGTTATGAACGGGAAAGAATAATTCTTTGGAACATTAAGAACGAGGCAGTACTTTGGGGAATCTTGAAGTGTAGTAGTGTAGCTAGCAGGGATATAACAAATACCAGCATTTTAGGCTTCTTTAACTTGGTTTTGAAATACCTTCTCCCTCTCCCTCTCCCTCTCGCACTATTAATAATGAAGCCTTTTATTTGATTTTTGGAGAGTTCTCTCTTTTAATCTCTTAGGTTACACCAATTTTGTATCAGAGTAGAGTAGTTGTTTGGGTCAACATTGGTTGTCGTTGGTGGAAGACCGAAAACTCTTGTCGATGCAGATCGCAAGAGGGATCCAGGAGCTGTGCTCCTTACCAAACATTGCACACATAATTACATAGGAAAGCCCTAACAAGGAACATCTCAAGAACCATCCAAGAATGAAATGTTTCAATATGTTTAGGAACAGAAGCAATTATCTTGGTTATGAAACACAACCAAGAAATGCAGAAACCTATTCAAGAACACACATGAATCTCTACATCAATTCAGAGGCGGCAACATTTCCAAGAAGACGTTAGTATTTGAATCAGAGAATGAATTGGGAGGAATTTCAGAAGGGAATGGATGAATTTTGGCGTCTTTTGGAAAATATATCTAAATTGAAAGAACATGAACAGGCTAAAATTGCTAATTTTCAAAGAAGCATTCAAAAACATCAAGAATTAACCCAAAGGGGGGAATCACGCAAAAAAGTCCATGTGAACTCTAAGTCGGGCCTTAAGTTCAAACCCCACGGAATTGAGTGTGAAGATGAGACAAACAAAAGTGATGGGTTGAGCCTTAAGGAATTGAGCGAAGTCAAAGAAGTGTTGCAGAACCCGCAAGAAGAATAAAATGAGCGGGCCCATCTTGGAAGAAATTAACCTACCCTCAATGAGAACTCCAATTTAATCATTCCGCTGAATTCTTTCCTATCTTTGTATTCTATGATTTCCTTAGAAATCGTATAAAGACAATTCATTAGAAATCATATTTTACTATTAAGAAGGAACTGCCTCTTATATAGATTGTGTATGAATGTACTGTATTGTCTATCTTATTGTATCAAATTTCTGCAATTGTTCAAGCAATCCACAACTGTCAAAAATTTCCTTTTGCTTTCATCTATCCCGATAAGTTCTAGCCAAAGCTCTTATTTTTTTGTTGAGTAACAGTTGGAAACATCTTCAAGATTTGCAATGTGGGTTTTTTTTAAGAAAAATCAGAGGTAGATATCCCGCTGAAGTGTTGTCATCACACTATTCTTCAACAAAAAAGTGTTGAATCTGGAATGATACACAAGACTTCTATAATCTTTTTGCTGCAAAAATAATGGCTTATCGTATTCACTGTTTAATTGTTTTTTTTCCCTCCCTCCTAATAGGATCCACCTGAGAATCCTGTTGTTACCATGTGTGGTCATGTTTTCTGCTATCAATGCGTGTCTGAATACTTGACTGGCGATGACAATATGTGCCCGGCACTTGGATGTAAGGAACAAGTTGCTGCTGACGTTGTTTTCTCGAAAACTACCCTCCGGAAATGTATCTCTGATGATCTTGATGGTGGTTCCACAAGTTCAGGAATTTCTGAGAAATCCCAAGTTGTTCATAGTGAGTACAGTTCGTCCAAAATTAGGGCCGTTCTTGAGATTCTGCAGAACAATTGCAAAGCATCAACTTCAACTTCTGAACAAGGGGTTTCCTTTGGATGCAATGGAAGTTCTCTACATTCTGAAGATGAATGCATTGAGATTTGTGATTCTGATGTTAATACTACAAAGAACGCATCTCCATGTCCAAATCCAACTGAAGAACCTGTGAAGACGATTGTTTTCTCCCAGTGGACCGGCATGTTAGATTTAGTAGAAATGTCACTTAACCAGGCTTGCGTACAATATAGGAGGCTTGATGGCACAATGACTCTGGTTTCAAGAGACCGTGCTGTGAAAGATTTCAACTCTGACCCCGAGGTTTGGCCCCTAATCTGAATCTACTTCAACAAATTCTGGTGGATTTAAGATGCTTCTCTATGTTGGGGGCATTATATACCATGGAAGTTTATTTGTTACTTTACATGATTTGCAATGATATAGGTATTGAAATAATTAACAATATTATGTTTTAGCATGGATGTTTTCAATATTTGAATCGGTGAATTGTTTTTTGCAGATCACTGTTATGTTGATGTCATTGAAGGCGGGAAATCTAGGTTTAAACATGGTTGCAGCATGTCATGTTATCCTATTGGATCTTTGGTGGAATCCGACTACAGAGGATCAGGCTGTAGATCGAGCTCATAGAATTGGACAGACTCGTCCTGTTACAGTGTCAAGGATTACTATAAAAGACACAGTTGAAGATAGGATACTAGCACTGCAGGTATTATCCTTGTCTCTTTTGCTTTATGTTTGTTTTTCCATTATCAGTTCTATAGCTGTTGAAAACACAGTTTATGGAAATGTATGTTAAACATTAAGTTTCATGGTTACAATATAAATGCTGAATTTCGGCCGTAAGATCTTCAAGTGTACATTTCTTTTCATTTATTTTAAAGTTCAAGTTCTTGTTATGGAGTTCAGGAGGGATGCAAATTAGTTGTGGAGCTGGGAGAGAGAAGTGAATGTTTTAGAATTTCAAGAAGCCTCAATAATTTCATATATATGAGTTTGTAGTTTATCTTGATTTGGTATTGTATTCATAGCTGGTGGCAGGCTCTTCCTATTGTTTGGGTCTGGTTGGCCTGGTTTTTGGTAATGAGAAGACTGGAAAGGCGTGCTAAATGCCTTTTGCTCAATTGGAATAAGGAGTCCTCTAAGACTTAGCATGGTTGCATTTTTTGACAATTATCGAGAATATGGATCTAGAGAAAGATATAGCTTAATTACCTTTATTGCAAGCAATCAAGTCATCCTGACGACAATTCTAATTTCTCGTGCCTAGTTTGGCCAATGTCTGCATGCGTTTTTTCTTCTTGAGAATTTTGGTTGTCCACCCAATGTATCTGCCCCACAGGGCTGACTCCTTTTTCGACAATATTCAAAGCTACTTGATTAGGAAGGGGGGCATTGTTTGTCTGCTCCGGGGAACCCACGCCATGAAAGAGCCACTCTAATTTACCGAATGCATTAGTTAGAGTGGGTCTTCCCTCAGGTTGTAGGCCTCTCCATTGCATCAACTCTTTCAAGCTCTAAGAAGGGAGAAGTAGTCCCTTAATAAAGGTTGTTCATTCTCGTTGTAAATGGAGTTGAAGGTTCTGTGTAGCTTTGATTAATTTTTCAACCATTAAACAGTGCAATGTGTTATATAATAATTCGGTTGATTCTGAATTCTTTTGAATTTGTTACTTAAGCATATTGAATATCTTCTAAGAGGTTGGCTCGGTGCTTTACAAGATGAAGTTGATATGCATGTAATATTGACGTGAAGATGCTTCTTCTTTCTGGCCATGTTTTGCAGGAAGAGAAGAGAAAAATGGTTGCATCAGCATTTGGTGAAGATCAAAATGGAGGTTCCGCTTCCCGCTTGACGGTTGAAGATCTCAGATATCTCTTTATGGTTTGAATCGTCGAGTGGCTCAGCTTCTTCTTCTGGAAGTTTTATTTAGCTTACACTTGGTGGAAAAATTTTGTAGGGATCAGAATAACTTCTGGTTCTGATAATTTAAGGGCGAGAGACACTGGTTGCACATATTCTGCACACCAGAGTGGCCCCACGGGATAGGCTGGGTCAACATATACTTATGGTAACATAAATGAGTTTTTGTGGCCCTACCAACTTCTTCATTTTTCTTTCTTCCTTCTTTGGGATTTCAGTGAAGTGCCAAGGTATCTTGATAGGGCTGCCTGTAAATATCCAAGTTTATATCTATTGTATACAAAATGTTCAGATTTAGGTAGCTTTCTTTTTCCTTTTTAATTTATTTTTTCGTCACGTTTAAATTATGTCGATCGTCTCTAAAAAGCCCAGGTATGTATTGCAAGACGTGCTGTGTAAAAAGATTACAGGTTTCATTGGGTTCCTTGAAAATATGCAAGTTGACTGTTGAGTGCTGAAGATTGTAGAAGAGGCAATAAAGATAGCACGTCAAGGACTTCAATTGTGGCTGTCAATCAAGGTACATGTTGCTGCTGCTTATCTTGTTCTATCTTCCATTAAGACGATTCACTTTAACTGTAGTAAGTTATTTCATACTTCTGATCTGATCTAGTTGCTATGATTGAACTCTCTTAATACTGATGAATAATTTATGTTGCTGTAATTCATCTGTGTGATATATTAGGAACATCAGGCAGACTTGAACTGTTCTTAGTATATTATTATTTACATGTGTAATACATTAGCTGTTTGAAACTCATTAGTGACTTGTAATTTTACTTTCTACTAGTTCAAGGCGTTTACTTCAATAAACGAGTGAAATGTTATTTAGTTTTTCCCCCTTTCTACATGGTACTAGAATTCCTGAGCTTTTTTCCTAGAATAGGTGAGCTTTCTTTATACCAAAAGGGCTTGAAGTTCGGTACCGTTTTGGGGTAGCAACTAATCTGTTGATAAGAGGATGAGCACCTCAAGTCCGATTCATCTGCACGATTTAACTACTAGATGAGATGCATGTGAAGCTCACGTAATCCCTTGCTACTGCGTAGTAGTGTGTAATGGGCATGCGGCCATGAGCAACACACTTTAGACAAACATGACTGTGACACCTGATAGTAAAACTCTTTGGTCATTGGATTGACCCATTTTTTACCTTGATTCTATGTGTGCTTTATTTGGTATAATTTGTTTGGATGTGATTGTTTTGAAGAGGGTTATTATATCAAGTCCAAGATACTCTCAACTTGTTCTTGGCAAAGATGGTTTTCTTGAGATTAATATATGGCTTATGTAACACCTTGATTGCCCCAATGTTGCTACTGTTTCAGGCATTTAGCAATGTGGTTTGGAGAGAAGATATCTCTTGTCTATTTCCTGAAGCCAATGCCCAACAATGGAAAGATCAAATCTTAAAGCTCCATTCATTTCTACCAACTTAGAGATCAAATCTTAGAATACTAAGGTGTTCCCGTAACATCACCTTTATCCAAAATTCTTAAATTTGGCTTTAAATTGAAAGTTAAATACGTCAATTTGTTGATATTTTCGTCAATGTTTTCAAATATACCAAATTCAACATCAATTTGATGGGTTATAACTTTTTTCAACAATGTAGGAGGTATCATAACATTTTGCCGAGACCTTGGCATTTCTGTTATTGTCAAAATAAAATCAATGATAGACTATTTTATAGAATGAACACGCATGCTACTTTATCGAATGAACACGTATACTACTTTATCAAATGGTACATATTTTGAACATGGGCAGGCAACTACATTGGCATAATTAGGAGCAGAAGTAAAACATGGGCAGGCAACTACATTTGGCATCCTAGAACAAGAGGATGAATATTTATTGGAGCACCAAAATGTTAGTACAAGAGATGAGAACTTGTGCATTAAGTGAACTCTCGTGCATTTTAAAAAGTAATGGTTGGAGTTCTACTTTTACATGATGGAAAATCTGATCTGAATCTAATCACCCCTGAGATTTTGAAAGGGGCAAGTCCATTACAATAAAAGAATTCTATACCTGTAATCTCAGCGGCAAAAGGAAGGAAAATCTATGGATCGACCCCATCGTCTCCACCCCACTCTGTACGAAACTAGAATTCCATTACAATAAAAGAATTCTTCATGGAGTCTTGTATCAATCTTAGCCCACATCTTTCCTGAAGGATGATGGTATCAAGAAGAAAGCCAATGAAGCAATCACAAAGCAAAAATACGGTCAAGAGTCAAGGAGTTTCTTGGAGAATTACCGTTTCAGGAAGGTTAGGCCTTGAGAAGACTCATTGAGGCTTCAAATCATGAAACAAAGCAAAGAATAGGTATCATCACCTCATCATCGACTCTTTTACAAAGGACCGCCCACCTGTACTGCTAGATCAAATATCAAAACCAAATGAGACGCATATATGAAAGCAGTGACTGGAGAAATGTTTGCTAAAATAAATGTATGAAATAAAACTAACACATATTCGAGGCGAATATTCATGAACCGATAGTGCTCTCTGCTTTGTGTTAGAGTAACAGAGCCTTCAATTATTTGGTCTTGTTCAACCTCTAATGGATCATAGAAGTAGACTACTGTCTGCAAAAGTAAACAAGATTAACAAGACGAAATTTGTGGGACCATAAGTTAGAAGAGATTAGAAAAGTTGTACTTTACTCCGAGAAATAAATCTTCAACTCCTAGTAGATTTTCCATTACATACGACTTGTGTTATAATAATATTATTATTAATTATAAAGGACCTGCTGCCAATGTGTTGGAGGGTCCTCAGGTGCAGTGGACAATACAAGTGCTTCATTTGGATTTGCACGTTTCTTCCTCGGGCTACCATCTTTCACTTGATTATCATCAGGGTGCAATGGCATTAGACGATGCATGGCAGTAGCAGGCCCATAAAACTCCACATCAAACCAGAATGCAAAACCATGCAAGGGAGCTGGAAGTTAAAAAAAAAGAAAAAAAAAAAAAAGAAGTTTTTAATCGCAGAAGTAGAAAATTGAAAAGCGAACAATATAACTGGAAAAATTGGTCCTCCTACTTAATGCAACACCCATGAAGGCCGAACTCCACATGTTATGCAAACAACATAAAAGCTAGAAAGCCAAAGGCTATAAGAATTCGCTGTGGTGAGTTCATATGATATGACAACCCAAAGCTACAGAAGTCCATGAATGAATGTACATGAATACCGCAAGTCAAGGGGGAAGAATGGTGAGAGAGACATTACCTCGCATCATTGACTTGAACTTGTAACTTTTTGTGACAAACTCAAGCTCGCCACTTGACACTGTATAGCAGTCTACATACTTTACCTGTAAAGGCGAACAGTTTTGTTTCAAAAGTTTTAAATTAGTCTATGTCATATACAAAAGAACATCCTAGGGGCCACCTCCTCCCAAAGAAGAATAACTCCTAGTAAGTGTACTAGTTTATATCATTTTTATTTTACAAAGGATATTCATATTTTGTGATGTGGCAGAAGTTGACCGATGCCTGCAACTGGAACATGCCATTGAACTAGTTTACGTCTGTCCATGAGTTGCTCTTGTGAATGTGAATAAACATCAATTACTGTTAATTGGTCCAGATTTTATGTGGCAAAAACCTAGTTATTGCATTCGTGTACTATTTGCACTTTTCTTGGGACTTTCTAAATGCCCATACAAGTCAATTGTTCTTAGGACATAAAATTAAACGGTAACAAAACCCAACCCAGCCAAACAAAAATGGGCTCTAATGCAAGAGAATGAGGCCAAACTCCTTGTTTTTTTTTTTTTCGTTTAAGTTGCTAACGTTACTTTCATATTTTATTAGTTTGTTAGTTAGTTTCTTGGGATGTAATAGTCCTTTTCATTCTCTTGTAAGGCTATGAATTAAGGGTCTCCAACCTTGTCAATTGGCAAAGCACCTCTCTTCCCATCTCTAAGGGTGGCGAAGGTGCAGGAAATCTCAAAGCCTAGAACATGGGCAGAAATGATATGCGGAGAAACATCATCACCGACAAATACCTCCCAATTAGGAATGGATCCCTACCCCAATAGGCTCCCATAAATTCTAAGTACCCTCAGGTCCAAATTTCGGGTTGCTGTAAAATGGCAATAAGGGTACAAGGTTGATGTTGGCAGGGGAGATAAGAGTCATTTTTTGGGAAGAGACTTAGCAAATCAATGATCCTCTTCAAATAGCTTTCTAAAGGAGTTTATAGGGTGGCTAATTCAAAAGATCTTCTCATGGCATACTGCTGGTCCGATTCTGCAAAGGCTGGTGAAAAATCATGTGCATACTCGAGGTGAAAGATTATGTACATTTTCACTCGCAAAAAGTTGAGTGCATGCTGCAGGATAGCAAATGGAATGCTGAATCTTGCAGTCTTCCCCAGCTGGCACACTTTGTCCATAAAGGATGTGAAGGATCAAATGCATTTCTTTTCTTTAATCTCCTTATTGAACTTTATGTTGGCATGATCTCTTTAAACTCTTTAATCAGCTGGTGGTTCCTAAAAGTAGCTCAGCAGCTCTCTTCCACCTCATTTCAGGCACTTATTTTCCGGCCAAAGCTTAAGATTATTTGGTCTAATGCAATTTCCGCTCTTCAGGGGGATTCTTGCCGTGACATCTTTTAAGATTTAAATTTTTTGCCCCTACTAAGTGCTCTCTTTCAAAAGATTCCTGTAACTATGTTTTATATACTCTTATTTCTAGCGGTACTCTTAAAAAGTGGCACATCTGATTAACTTACCACTACCATGAAGCTGTCGGATTTCGAGAGAAAAAATCTTCTCATTAATTCACAGATCCAGTTACTTCCATATTCAACCAAGTAAAAATAATTCTAGATAAACAACTGAGATAGAGAAACAAAAAATCTAACTCACAACGACAAACAAGAGATCCAGCGGTACACATTTAAAAACAAGACAACAAATAACAAAAACTGAAATACATAGCTTCAGCATGTACTTACTATCAATTCCATATACACTGCGCCAGAAATCAATGCTCTCACCGTATCTATCACTTTGAGTGACAGGTGCCATGTACAACTGTGAGCAAGATAGATAAAATCAATCAAGACAGTATCTGTCAAGCAACTATTCCTTCTTTTCTTTTCTTTTCTTTTTTGGTCCTATTTATCTCTTAAAAATTTGAGATATACATCGTGTAAGTTATCATTTTGAATGCTAATGATTTAAAGTTTTTCCACTTTGATAGCTCTTTCTATCACGTCAACTGTTTTCATCTTTTCTGATTAAAGTTCGATTTCTCATTAACACAAAGAAGTACCCATCCACTCGGAGATTCTAAAGAATAATAGGCAAAATATATGCAGATGGACAGGCTATACATGCAAGGGAAATCCTTTCGTATAACGTTTTCTTTTGCACAGATGTGCTGTTCATTTGAAGTTTTTCCACTTCAATAGCTAGCTACTCTTTACACAGCTTGCATCTTTCTTGATGAAAGTTCCATTTCTCATAAAAAAGATATATAAAAAATAAAAAAAAATCAAGCACCCAAACCACTAAGAGATTCTACAGAAAAACAGGCCACATATATGCCGATAGCGCAAGGCACATCTCATAGTACAAGTCAATGAAAGTAACAAGCAGAAATGGACAAAAAATTGCCACCAGTTTTACACAACAGATCAAAACTGAAGATAATATAAGAAAAACAAGATACCGTTGCAGTTGATGGTAGTATAAGGCCTCCAGGTTTTAACCACCGATCTCTGGCGTAAATTATACTTCCAAGCATGCTCTGCAATAGCAACCCCTCTATTCAAAAAAGAGAATGAAGTAAAAATATATCTTTCATAAAAAGCATTAAGGTAAACTTGCAGATAAGGTAGTTATTTCAAGCTTTACAAGTCGATGAGCATAATCACCTCGTACAAGAGCATATATCCCATCCACTCAGAAATTATAACATCCACACCATCATCAATTCGAACATCCTGCATGGTTTTAGGAGGAAAAGGTCAATAATGTAACTGTTATTGATACTTATTGACAAATTCATCAAAATTATTAAATAATTAATTATAAACAACCACGTAACAAACGTGTCTTTAGATTAACATGTGGGAAACTGGGAGGTGAGGATTCAACCCTCTCACCTTGTGTTGAGAAATGTCTTAACCAGTTAAACTATACTTAAGTTGGCAAAAAAGAAGTAACGTATTTATGACCTAATTTTGTATTAACTAATATTGAAACTCTCTCTTTTTCATGCATATGTACTCGCGATACTCACAACCTAGAACGAGTAAGACTTTTGTGTTTATTTTAATAAAAAATAAAAAAACATTGAGAAAATAAAATGGAAGAATACAAAAGGGCCAACCATGACCAAAAAAACAGAAGCCAACAAAAAGATAGGCCTATGAAAAGACAGACCAAAAGAAATCCACCAAAACCTAACCTACTGAGAAAGAAAAGGTTCTAAACCAAACGAATAAAGCCTAAAGAATAATTAGAAAAGTCATTAAACATAGATACCCAAAGTTGTTCTTGGCCAACCGAGCAGGGAAAACCTACAAACAGAGAGAGTAAGATGACTCATAGCAGTATGATCGACATCTAAATCAAAACATGAAAATACATATCCCAACCCAAAATCCATTCTTATGTCCATTTCCAAGAGAATAACTTAAAACAAACACAACAAAAGAATAAAAAAAGAAGGAAACCAAATAAGTTTAATAAAAATTGGTAACCAAATACGAGCAGTTCTACATTGTTCAGTCTAAATCTCTGATTGTAAATTTAGAGAGATTATTTTCACCATCTAGTCGAAGAATGGCCACCTGAAATTTACGTGTTCTCAAAAATTTATAATAGAAGCATTTCTTTAACCGATTTAAAGAATGAAAGTACAAAAGAAGGGCTTAGGCAAACGAAGCAAGGAATCAAAAGTTACAAGATACTCTAGTCATTAATAATCCTTTTCAAATAATGGAAACATTTTACACAGATCAATTTAAGAGTAATGTAAACTCAAAGCAAACAAATAGAAGCAAAGACCATTAGCAACTTAAAAGAGCTCACCTCAACTCTATTATGCAATACAATGATTTTGTCCGATAGATTATTAGCCTCAACAATGTCTAAGGCCTGCATAGAAAAGCAAAATCAACTCAGACATGAAGTTCAAATTCTGCTTCTTGCATGATTCATAGATGTCTAACTGGGATCTTTAACAAAATTACATATTATAAAAAATAATAATATAACAATCGTACATAGAGCACATACTGGAATGTCAGAATGAAACTAAATGCATCAATATGTAAGATGAAATTGTGGTTTCCATCCAAAAGGATTACAATTGGATACCAGACCAGTAGAAGAAGAATTAGTAAGAACAAAAGTTTTTTTTTTTGTCAGTAAGAAACCAAGCCTTCATGGAGAAAAATGAAACACTAATGTGGGTATAAAAAGACAAGCCCGGGTTTGAGGTAAAGAAATGCAAGAAGGGATGATTATGGATAAAACCATACATAAGTGAAGGATGTTACAAAAAGATTTTTTCAGGTAGCAATAATCAAGAAAGTGGGTATCCAGCAACATTAAAGAGTGTTTAAAGCCCAAAAGCATACTATTTACAACTATAATAATAATTAAAATATTACTATCATACTATAATAGTACCTGCAGTGCTATGCCACTAGCATCAACTGCATAAACCTGACAAAAGAGAGAGAGGGTGAGAAAAAAGTTTTGCAATGATAAACATTTGTTAGTCCAGAACTCAGATTAGAAAATTAAGATTTATAAAAAATAATAAAATTAATTATTAAAAAAAAAAAAACTTTTCAAACTTTTCATTGTACTAGTAAAGAGTACATCAAGCTAAATCCCTAAAACAGGCTCTAACAAAATTCCCAGTATCTCTCCCAAGGGAAATATACATCAATATCCACTGTCATTGCTCTACTCACTAAGACCTTACAAAAATACGAAAGCACAACTTGAATTAATTACACTTAAGGTATAATAACAAAAGGAAGAAAATAAAAAACTTGACAAAGAACAATTAAACTTGGCCAAAAATACCGCCTCTTCCCAATCTTTATTCTGACCATGAAACATCGTTTCTTCTCTCTTTTCATAAACTCAAAGAGTTATTTTGACAGCATTTGACCATAAAGTCAAAACAATCCATAGTAGTGTGGCCCCATCAAGAAGAAAGAATCCCTCTAAATACAGGCCATAATGCTGACGCTCATATGAAAAACCTACTCAGGAATGCTTGCCTTTCACGAAAAGGACAATAAAAGGCCTCAAACAATATGATGGTTACCCAAAGTGAGAAGGAAGGTGTAGCAAGTGAATCCTTTAAAGGGATTGGGGAACAAACCCAAATAAAATTCTTTTTTGTTCTCCTTAGATGGGGAACTTATATGAACAATGCAACCTTTGTAAGAGAGGCTGAATCCAATGATCACCACTTTCTGCATCATCCCTTCGTTTATAGAGGCTGGATCTTATTTTCAATGAGTTTGGTTTGCCCTTGTGTCTTCCATCAGATTGATAGGTGGTTATTGGAAGCCCTCTTGGAAGTTCAAGTTTAAGGGGAAAGCCAGAACTGTGCTGTGAGAGCAATGCTTCAGTTTGCAGAAGGAAAAGAATCTTGGTCTTTTTGGGAACAAGTGGAAAACAGTGGCGTCTTTTGTTGACAGTATAGAACCTTTTGCTACGCAGTGGTCTTCAAACCACAAAGATTTCTTTTGTAATTACAGTTTCTCCATGATTATTAGGAGTTGGAGAATTTTTTGTGGTAGCTGTCTTGGCTCCTAGTAGGCTGTCCTTGTTCTCATTTTTTTAAATATAATTTTATATGTTTCTAATCGATAAAATAAAAAATAAAAATAAAAATAAAGAACAATGAAATCTTTCATCTCACATCTACATATTTTCCAACCAAAATCTTTTCTTTTTTTCATTGCCATTTATACAAACTCCCATCAACCGTATCAAATGCAGTTTCAAAATTCAACTGCAACCCTCATCTCACATATCCGAAGAAGCTTGGACAGATACAATATAACACGAACATGCACTGCACACAACAACACATCGTGCTTTTAAAACATAGGGACACAAACAGGTTTATTAAAATATATAGCATTTTTAAATACGAAAGAAACTCAATGTCAATGAGTGTACGCATTTATAGGATTAATAAATTAGTTTGATATATTCGCTCTCAAAACTCTTTAGTCATATATGTGCCTATTTAGTATACTTAACTAGTGTGCAATGAATGTCTAACAAATGTTGGTCCTACTTCGACTTTGTACAACTAGTTAACATATCTATTGCACTAACAAGCGCCCGATACATAACCAACAAGTGTCTAACACGTGTTAGACATGGACATGCTAACTAAACTAAAATGTTTGTGCTTCTAAGCATGTATCCAAACCTCTATCCCTCTTAACTCTATACTTCCTACCAAATCATTAGCAATTAGGACGAGGTCCACTTCTTGTCTTTCTTCAGCAAAAGTATTTTGGACATTTAGAAATTGAAGAAAGATACCACTTTAAGCGCATTCCTTCTTTTAAATACTGTGGTCTTTTATAAACACCTTTAAACCTTTTAGTTTCTTCAATAGCCCATACCCTACCCAATGCAACAATCAACTCCCGCACAATAGTCTTGCTCACCAGCCGTAAACCAACATTAAAGATTTTGGTTCTCGCAACCAAGTACTCAGAAACTGAAAAGGAAGAGGGCCCCAACAAAAACTACTAGATTCTAAAAAATGAAGTATGACTGAAATACAAAACATGGTATTGTAAATGGAAAAATAGCTTCGTTAGCACAATACACAGAGATCTAGTCCTTTCTGCTTTGATCTGTTTATTAAAATAAACAAAATCATTGGAGCATGATCTAACAAAAATACTCCTGATTTTTTCTACTTTTCTGCCCAAAGTTTGGATAATAAAGCAAATCAAGCTTTAATAGTAACGGGCACTCCCTTGTGCTTCACTGCATAAATTTCATTTGCTAACAACTAAACAATCTTTAATAAAAAAGCATGATGAAGCCGGGCTGTTACTGGTTGAATTTCAAGAAATTGGAGTTAAGATAGATCTGTCTAGGACCCAATTAAAATAGTTTACCTGCATTTTTCCAATAAATTTTTTTAGAAAGAACACATTTAGATACAGCATAGCTCACCCGCCTTGCGCCGGCCTGAGCACAAAATATGGAGAGAATTCCAGTGCCACAGCCAACATCCATTACAACCTGTATTCAATTTAGTAAATAAACAGGAAACCAAGGACAGATCCAAATAGAATCCAGAAATGGACATATGGAGAAATACAGATGAAAGATCAGAGTCTTAACCCTGTTTTGATAGGTTAAAAATAATGCATATTGAATTCAGAGTCAAAGACAACAGATGCATGAAACATTGTGTGTAGCACAGAAAAACAATGGATTAGATCAAAGAACTATGCAAACAAATTTACTAGTTGCAGATTGTTTTTCGTTGTAGGGTGGCTTATAAATGAAAGAAATGTCCTGTCTGTTGCGAAGTGCTTCAATCTGTCTACTCTATATTAAAGCGGGGGAAGACCGAATACATCAATTTTTTCTGTGTTCATATATATATATATTTTTTTTATTTAAGAACCATCTCTCATTGAAGAAAATGAATGAAAAGAAAATATAAGGGCAGCACAAAAAGGAAAGCGTGAAACAAAAGGAGCCAAAAAACAAAAATACGAAACTTTCTATGTTTATATAGTGGTAAGTGTTGGAATAGACTTTCAGAATTTTTCGTGTTACCTGAGTATTCAACAAAAGTACAAGGATAAATTTAAAAGTAAAGTGGCGCGTTGACAGACAAATGCCATAAAAGCTATTATTTGGGATATCTACAATGATTTATTTATTTATTTATTTATTTGAAGTGGGGGTGAAAGTGTAGATTTAGCCAAAGGGACAAGCCTTTTGTGGTGTATTGTTCCAAGTTGTTCTTTGTAATTCTTCTTATATTGTAATTTTACCCAGTTGCGGACTTGGGGGCATTTTCATAATGTTTTGGTTCTCAAAAAAGGTCAAGTTTTTGTTTTTCATAATATGAAATTGCAATTTCCTGTACGTAAGAGGATTGTCTTCTCCTAAAGGAAGATGTCTTTTCTTTATCCACATGTAACTTCTCAATTATTGATGAAAAGTTCTATTTCTTTTATTTCAAAAGAAAAGGAGAAGGGGGAAAATGGATTGAAAAATATCAAATTAGAATACCATTTGGGTTTTTGTACTTTGAGCTTCAATTCATTTTAGTCCCCATGTGCTTTCAACAAATCTTAAGTTTAATCCCTTGAATTTAATGTTTATCAAAATTGATTAAATAACAATAATAATTCATATAAGAATAGACACTATGTAAAGGGTTTCCAAAATTTGTGGAGAGAAGACTAATGAAGATTAAATGTTTTTAGAAAAATCAACAATAAACTAACGACAGGAACTATTTTAAGATTTATCAAAAGCACGTGGACTAAAATTGGACATTAGAAAGTAAAGCGATCAATGTGATGGACTAAAATGATGTTTTAGCCAAGCTATTTCATTAAACCTATGAAAAAAAAAACAGATTTTAAAACTTTCAGAACAAAAAATATTACTTTGCCAGCAATAAAACTCTGATGTTGCATAATTGCCTCCTTATAAGTTTCAGTCCGTATGCTATCCTGAAAATAGGAATTTCATAATAGCTATCAATGTAAAGAAAGAACAACACAATCTCAAGAGAATTTCTAAATTTGCGTGTGCGTTTTAGCTAATTTAATTCATTCATTCTAAATTGTTAATATACATTCATAAGAGAAACTCAAAACATTTAGAATACTACTCTTGGATGCAGCCAAAAGTATAATGAAGATGTGGTTTTCGAGAGTTGGTCCATCTTCTAGTATGAAATAACCCATACACTATCACATCTTGAAGTTCTCCAATATTTCCAAGCTTCTTTCTTGGCAATTATGCTTCAGTGGGATTTCAAGAATATGGCTGATATGGAAGCCTCACTTTACATGATGTCTTTAGACGAATTTATATGCTATTCTAATTTCTAAAGGGGTTGCAGTCAAAGTATATGCAACTCAAATTATTGGACATCAGTTGGAGAGAAGAACGAACCGTTCTTTATAAAGGTGTGGAAACCTCTCCCTAGCAGATGCGTTTTAAAATCTTGAGGGAAAGCCTGGAATGGAAAACAAAATAAGAGGACAATATCTGCTAGCAGTGTGCTTGGGTCGTTAACAATTGAATTCTTTTCTTGAGCATTAAGAACAGATCAACAGAAAAGTGTCTCTTCCTTTTTGGCAAATCTTGACAACATTTATTCTTTTTCTAAACCAACATACTAGACTTGGGAAGCTCAGTCAACACAGTTTCATCACCATCCGTTCCTTCTGTTGGATGATGAAAGTCCCACATCGGCTAATTTAGGGAATGATCATGGGTTTATAAGTGAGGAATACTAACTCCATTGGTGTGAGGCCTTTTGGGGAAACCCAAAGCAAACCCATGAGAGCTTATGCTCAAAGTGGACAATATCATACCATTGTGGAGAGTCTTCGTGGTGTTCTTATTGCCAGGGAGGACGTCTACTCTCAAGATTTTTTTAAATGTAAAAGAGGCCTCCAAAAAGTGTAAGATCCTTCATAAAGTCAGTCTTTCTCCAAGGTCTTGGTACCAATTATGAAGTTTAGAAAAGATATACTAGCCATCCCCAAAGTTTGAGTGCTCCCAATACAGAACAAAGTTAATGCAGGAAATTGACATCGTCTAGAAAAGCGCATCAGTAAAATTTTCAATAATAAATAACAAGAAGCCGAAACGGACCTTGATCATTGCTTCTTGAACCCCAACGTGGGAGTAAGAACGGAAGTAGTCCATGTCAAATTCAGTACAAAGAGGTCCCTCTGCTTGCTTCGGCTGCTCGTTTCCGGAAACCGTCGCTCCGCCGCTATGGTAGGACCTGCTACCTCTTCTCCGGCGGGGCCGACCCTTCGGGACGGTTCCAGACCGCTTCTCGTAGTAGGAGCCGCCCACGCCAGAGCCATTAACGTGGCCGGAGTAGGGATACATTTTCCGGCTTCTTCACTCTCTGTGTGTAGTCTCCAGTCAAAGTTGGGAGTACAGTGGTGAATTAAGGAAACATTTTTGTGTTTCTTGCACTACAAAAGGGCGGGATATCAGTGTTCTTACTGTTCGATATTTATTATTATTATTATTTTTTTAATAATATTATTATGCCACTAAAATTTACAAAATATTCATCCAATTTTAAAATTAATATTAATATTATTTACTTTTATAATAAAAAATTAAATTTTATCGTCAATTATCGATATTTGATAGATTATCTCCGAACTTTTCAACAATATTTTTGAAAGTTCATAAATATTTATAAATTATCTCAAACATTTTTATAAGTATGTTTTAAACGTCAGCAGAAAATTTATATATATATATATATATATTTTTTTTTAAAGTAAACATATTTTTTTAAAATTTTAAAAAAATTAAAGACATTTTTTTAATTCTTTCAAAATGTCGGTATTTTTTAAACGTTAAATGTATTTTTTTAAAATATTAAAAATAATTTATTAACTTAGTCCATTCTATATTGGATTTGTTGACGTAGTAAAAATTTATACTCAAACTCAAATATTTGAATAAGTTGCTAATATTAGCATGGTTTAATGGTTAAAACATCTATTTCTATGGTTTAATTTATCGCTAAAAAATGTCACATCACCACCTAATGTTAAGTTAAAATTTTATTTCAAAAAAATATTAATTTCAAAGTTAATATATTTATTTTTTACAAATAAATAAAAACGTGCATTTTCATCACATTCACTTGTTAATTAAAAAAAATATACTTTATTTTAATAAATAAATACATAAATTTAAACTCCGTAAGTCAAATATTAGGCTGAATTCAATAAAAAAAAGTCACAAATTTTGCATTAAGTCTGTACCTAAGTCCGCTACGTAGCCTAAAATACGGTGAAACTCGTGACACTAAACTCAATGTCCAATTTTATTAAATTTCGAGCATATGATTAAAGTTATATGGTTTCTACTTTTTTAGGTATATAATAATTTAAGTGAATAAACAAGTATCTAATAGGATATTTAATCAAATATTGGGTAAATAATAATAATAATAATAATAATAATAATTTTCAATCATTTTTATAATTTATAATTGATTATTTTTTATAAATTAAATGCGAGTTTTAAAAATTTATTGAAAAACTTAAATGGTACATATACCAAAATGTACTGAAATAAAAAATTAAAAAATTAAAAAAGGTATATATATATATATATATATTTTGGAAGCAATATCAATGGCGGAAACTGCTGAGGTCGACGGAAGGGATAGGAGGAGAAAAATGGATTTCAGAAAGATGGGAAGTGGCAATGAAGACGAACAAGTCGAGCAATTGCTGCAAGCTGCTCAGGATGATCTCATGCTGAAATTCAGCGTCGATTCACACATGTCGCGTGTATCCCCAAACTATCTCGATTCCGATCTCGATCGCCGATTTCAAGCCCTAAGATCGCGACCTTCCTCAGCCGCCGCCGCTTCCCGCAATCCTCGACCTTCTCAGCTGCATCATCAATCCGATTCCTCGTCCCGGCCACCGCCGATTGAGAATCTCGTTGTCGATGGCGAATCTCAGTCGATTCTCGGTGACGATCTCGCTGCTAGATTCGCTGCTTTGAAGGCGTCTTTGCCTTCCTCGATTACTCCGCCTCCGTCTTCGATATCTAACGATGTCGATAGCGATGACGAAGAGGATGAGGTTGAGAAGCTGATTCAGTGGGCCAAGGATGCCGCTCGTCTCGATCCTTCGCCTCCGTCTGAGGAAGACGATGAAGACGATGACGACGAAGAGTTCAACAGTTCCGATGAAGATATCGACGATCGGAAAAAAGAGCGTCGGAAAAAGAAGGCCACATGAGCGTTAAACCTGCTGTTAGGGCATTCGATTGACAGATTTTGGGAACTAGAAATTCATGATTCGCACATCGGATGCACTTCGGACTTCGGTTGAACTAGATCGCGATAAGGTAAGGATCACCGTCATGGCGGCTGATCGCCCTTCCAAAATACATTAGAACATTCATCTTTAACCTGCATTTTTCTTCTTTCAAATCTCCATGAAAATCCTTGTATTCCATTACATTTAATGCAGGTGAGAAGTATAATCATTTAGCAAATGTTTTTGAAATTTGATTTGATCAATCACAACTAATTTCAAACATAAATTCATATATACTGAATCACTCCATTAAGAAAAACTACTATCATTCTACTTTTGTGAATTCCCATAACTTTTCTATTATATTTTAAGTTATAGGTTAGTCGTTTAAACGAGACATTAATCATTTTATTATGATTTTTTTTTTTTTAACGTTAATATACCAACATTAAATTCTATAAATATTTTTGAAATAAAATAGTTTTAAAAATACTAATTGTTTTCGTTTATAAGTATTTTTTAAATTTATTTTAAAATTCAGAAATTAATGAAATTTTTGAAGATTTAAATATGTTCAATGTACAAGGTATTTTTTTAATCCTTGTTTAAATAAAAACCTAATTTTGTCATTTTTTAAAGGAAATTTCAATGGCATTTTCACTATGGTGTAATGTTAAAAATTATGTTAACATTTAAATTTGAATTTTTAAAAATTAGGTCGGTGTAACGAATGAAATATATTGATTTATTATAATTTTTTAATTAATATTATATCAAAAACGATAAAATAACTATCTTTTTAAAATAATAATAAACAGGTAAAAATTATCGAGAAATTCCTGCCTCAATTTCTACAAAAATAAATTAAAAATTTAACAAAAAAAAATAAAACAACTGGCGGAGATATAATATTTAGAGAATATATTATAATAATTAGTTATGAAATATATATTCATAATCTATTAATATTTTTTTCTTTAGAGGCAGTAGTATATTTTATTTTATTATATTAATTTATATTTTTCTTATTTTTAAGTATTAGTTGGTAGCGTGTATTCTATTTAAACTTTAAACATTAATGAAAATTGGACTTTGGAACGCATTTGAGACCTTTGATCTCACCTATATTGGTTGCACTCCCCCATCCCACTTCTATTCCTCGTTCTTAACGGCTTAAATTTTGTGTATTTAAATCTTTAAATTCTCAATTTTTTTAATATATTTTTTAAATATGGTATAATTCAATTTACAAGCAACAAACTAATTAAATTACAAGAAATTCAATTAAATTAAAAAAATTTAGATACGGTAACTTAAAATTTATTTATTTATTGGTTTTTTTTTTACCCCTAGAAAACCACGCGAATTCAGCAGATCTACCAAAGCACGTCTATTAAAGTCATCAGTGATGAACAGAAGGAACTTGTTCAACTCGTTTTCTCTCTAGAACTTCATTGATTTTCCTCTTCACTCTAAGAATCTACGTTATTCCCAATTCCCTCATAGATTTCTCTCTTCACTTCTCAATCCTTCTCATCCCATCTTCAACAATTGTCTCTTCAATCCCCACATGCTCCATTGGCAGCCATTGTTAAAGCTTACAGAATGAGTAAAGTTTCCATTATCGTATACATCACAGTAGCTGTTCTTCTCCTCCTTCTCGTTTCCCACTCCCCCAAGAAATCCCCCAATCGCCGCCATCGCCGCCTCAAGCTTCGCTCCAACTTCACTTTTGCCCCTTCTCACCATGACGACCACCACCATCACGAGGCTGTGCCGTTCGACCCTCTTGTCGCCGACATTGAGCGCCGACGTGAAGACCGGCAATGGGAGAAACAATATGTAGAACAACACCATCCGGAGATGGCGGCGCATTTGACGGAACATGCCCCCGGCGAAGAATCGCAGCCTGAGTGGGAGGATTTCGCGGATGCTGAGGATTACCTTAATGATGATAATAGATTCAATGTGACCGATCGGCTCACGTTGCTGTTTCCGAAGATTGATGTTCATCCATCTGATGGATTTGTCGCTGTCGATGAGTTGACTGAGTGGAATTTGCAGCAGGCTCAGAGGGAAACTTTGCATAGGACTCAGAGGGAGTTGGAGACGCATGATAAGAATCACGATGGGCTCGTTTCGTTTTCCGAGTACGAGCCTCCCAGTTGGGCTCGCAATTCAGGTCTGTTTTTCTTCAAATGCTTTGGGATTTTGGTTTTGTGTGTTCTATTCTTTTTTCTTGCTGTGTTCAAAATCTCTCTGGTTGCGAATTGTTATGCGGCTTGGAAACTAGTTATGGTTTGTAATGTCCAATCGCTAGGAGTAAGAGTTTGGAAAACTTGGAGATTGATTTATTAAGCAGAAGTTTTTTTTGTTGAGTATTGTTGGGCGAGAGTCCCACATTGGCTAATTTAGGGAATCATCATAGATTTATAAGTAAGGAATAGATCTCCATTGGTATGAGGCCGTTTGGGGAAGCCCAAAGCAAAGCAATGAGAGCTTATGCTCAAAGTTGACAATACCATACCATTGTGGAGAGTCGTGATTCCTAACATGTTACCAGAGTCATGCTCTTAACTTAGCTATGTCATGTCAATAGAAACCTCAAATGTGTCGAACAAAGTTGTGATCCTTGAGGACTCTAGAGAAGGAGTTGAGGCTCGACCTCGAGGGGAAGATTGTTGGGAGGGAGTCCCACATTGACTAATTTAGGGAATCATTGTGGAGAGTCCTGATTCCTACCAGTTTTGGCAAAAACAAATGTATTGCCGCACTTGTGATGCAGATTCATAGCAGTTTTTCCATTTTTCTTATGTTTTCTTCTACTTGTAGATCCTTTTTAGGCAGTTTTTTTGTGTGTTCCTCATTACTAAACTACTCATCAGACAATAGCTCCTTTGGCTTCAATATGGGTTGGTGGAAATTTGAACATTTTAATGCGTCGGATGCCGATGGAGATGGTCTTTTGAATCTGACCGAGTTCAACGAGTAAGTTTTATATTTGTAGATGTTTCTGTGGCGAGTATGGAAAGCATATTGCATGTTTAAACTGAGATGCTTTTAATTTTTCTTCATCTCTGGACTTGTAGCTTTCTGCACCCAGCTGACAGCAAAAATCCAAAGCTACTTCATTGGCTGTGTGAGGAAGAAATACGGTACTGAAACTTTATGATAAAACTTCTCAAAAGTTTTCTTTCCATGTCTTTGTTTCTACTGCACTTTTATTATCATGTTCACTTGTTCTTCATCTCTGCTGAAACTACTATTAGTGTTTACTGAGGATATTAACAACTTGTTTAGCTGAAAAAGAGCTAATCATGATTATGAACACTAGAACATCTACTATTCTCTAATTTCATGATATATTATCCCATTTTGGCTATTCTTGAGCTTCACATTGAACTTTGGAATTAATGAATTTCATGTCAAGAACCATTTAGTGCAGGATTTAACTATTTGAAAATATGATTAATATATATGATGTTCGGTTCTTGCTTTTCTGTTTTGTTGAGTGTTGCTGTTTTCTGGACTTGGTATTTGAGTATTTATCATGCTGGCAAGTTTCCGCTACTAATGAGTATCAGATGTAACAATATATGAATGAAAAATTTGTGGGGTTCATCTCTTCTTTCTTGTAATTTCCAGTTTAGGAATCCTTGTAGGAGTCTTTTACTTTGAACATTGTCGCTTCAAATATGAATGAAAGTTTGTCCTAATTTTTTCCTACTCGGTGGAAAGACTGCCCAAATTAAAGGGAATTAGATTTAGATATAGAAGTGGATGCCTATGAGCTTGACGGGAAAAATTCCTGATGAATCTTCTTCCCTGATTAGAGAGTTTGCTTGTAAGCCGAAGCACTACGTCTGTTGCAATCACTCTTCAAATTCTCTTTGGTTTAAGACTTCAAAAATTAAGGCTCATACTATCATTCTTCTTCATCCAACCATCTCTAAGAATGCACACTACTACTTGATATAATATGGGGAAACTCTTTCAAAAATTATTTGTTAGGTTATGGAGGCGGCTGCTTATTCATAGATTAGTCAACATGTATACATAGTACAACTTATATATGGTAAATGAATATAAAGTAAATTGTCATAAATACTAAATTGCTATGTATAGTAAAAAACTATATAATGTAGATAGTTATTTACACTAAATGGTTATATCTAACCACGGCTTTGAAAATGTACTTTTTCATCCAACCATCTTTAAGAATGCACACCTCCATAGTACTTCATATAATATGGGGAAACTCTTTCAGAAAATTATTGGTTAGGTTAGGGAGGCTGCGGTTTATTTAGCCCATATTTCTCCTTGCATTTCCTCTCTCCTATTATTTGTGTTCATATAGCTTAGTCAACTGTTATTTCCTCTCCCCAATCCACCTACTTCTCTCTTCCCCAGCACTGTTGAGAAAATTTTATGGTTTCTTTCAAGCCATGTCTTCATGAATAAAAGCTCCGAACCTTTTCTCTCCAAGAATCTAGGCTTTCCTGATAAAAAAAGTTGTCAGAAAGCAGTTCGTGTGGAGATTACCTGAAGGTAGGGGAGAAACTCCAATGGATACCAGAACTATCCAATAAAGTTCCAATGATTTTCAGGCTAAGCAGGCTTGCAGCAATGTAGGTTTTTGTTCTTCAAACACGCACTACCAACACTAAGAGGTAAAACCCAAAAACGATTTTCATTCTTTGAATAACCTCAGCTGGATTTTGAGGAGGGTTTCTTCAATTACGGACCCTTTATTCATTAAACCACAGGAATATGATGGCCCATGAGAAATTCCTCTCTTTTTTTTAGTCCACTTCTGCTTATTGTTGTGATTATTTGTGATTTGTGTGAGGGAAATCAATTCATTAATCTCCCTATTAAAGAGAGGCCTTCTTAAACCAGGATTCAAAACATTGGAGATAATGCTCCGATAATATTTGGGTGTAGCTTTTATTTATTTATTTATTTTAATACTTTTAGCCACATTATCTAATCTTGGAAAGAGAAGTTTCAAGGAAGTTTTTGCTGCCCAAGCGGGTTCTCTAATTTTTATTGGAAGGTAGTTTTTCATTAAGTTGTAGGTCGCATTCCATGGCAATCATTTGCCAGCGCGCTTCTCTTTCTTCATGAACCAACTCAACTTAACTCATTGTTAGCTTGGGCATCTTGTCTAATGGCCTTAGGGTGATTTTTTTATTGACCAGTTTGTCTTACCCAAATGCTCTTAGCTTAACTTAGTTAACTTAGTCATGTCAATAGAATAGGTGTAGTCAAAGTGACTCAAGTGTCTAACAAAGAAGTTGTGAGCCTCAAAGGTGTAGTCCTAGTTAAGATTTGTGGTAGAGCTCTACTGGATTAGCAATGTGCTCCAGGGGAGAGGAGTCATCCAGATAGTGCTAGACGGATAGATATGACTATTTTAGAGGAGGCTCAATGGCTCGATGGTCTATTTTCTTCGAAGGGAGTATTGTTGAGAATTGTTGATAGAAGTTATTAATTTGTGAAGGAATTTTAAGAGAATTGTTAGTATGAGAAGTTATTAACTCGCCCTTTTAAATACCTCATATGTACGCTTTATCCATGCTAGGAATCACGACTCTTCACAGTGATATGATATTGTCCACTTTGAGCATAAGCTCTCGTGGCTTTGCTTCGGGCTTCCCAAAAGGCCTCATACCAATGGAGATAGTATTCTCACTTATAAACCCATGATTATTCCCTAAATTAGCAAGACTCCCTCCTAACAACTGCCTGTGTTTCCAAATCTACTTGCACCACTGCTTGTAACTCTTAACAATTAGCAGACACTCCATTGATCCTTCCCATTTTGACTTCAGTTGGTAAAAATCTAGAGTATTCTCTTTTACTCTAATGTAAGCTTCTATTTCACCTAGCTGAGTTAATTCTTTTTTTTGTACATTCAATAACACTGGCACATTTTATTCCCATCTCTTCAAATATTTGGAGGAAGATTTCTAATTTTTAGTGAAGACTATCTTTCTTTTGTCTGCATATACTCAGCATTCTCATATCACATCGAAGCAGTGCTTTGTTGGATTTAACACACATCTCCTATTAATTATTTGTGGATTTCATAAGAATCTTTTGCCGGTTGTCATGGAAGCATCTACTTGAAACAACTGCCTGTGTTTCCAAATCTACTTGCACCACTGCTTGTAACTCTTTTTAGTCGCGCCTATTTTTTATTGTTTATACAGCGTATATTCTGTTGGGATATGGAGTCTTTTCCTATTTATATATTCAATTGTTATAAATAGTAAGAATATATATGAAAAATGATTTGCAAATGTAATTTTCTTTTCTATATTCTCTTATTTGAAGATGTACTTCTCTACTTTCTCTTATTTGAAGATGTACTTTTCTACCTTCTTTGATTTGAAGATGTACTTTTCTACATTCTCTATATTCTTTCTGGGTGTACATTCCTAAAGCCAGAGTTCTCCTTACATTTTCTCTCTCCAGTTCTTTGTGTTCATCTAGATAGAGTGTGCGTTGTTATATGATCCTTACATCTTCCTCCGGCTCATTGCTTCTAATTGGTTTTTTCATTGCAAAGAATGCATTCTCCCCCTTGATTTTATCCCTATCTTATCATCTCTCCATTAAATTGATTCTTCCAAATGCTTAGGAATGATTATCTCTCTTTCATTGTTTGATTATTATTGCTGATTGAAAGACTCTTTTCATGGAGGTTCTTTTGATAGTTCTTTTCATCGCTTTTAGGGCCCCTGGCCCTTGGGTTGTTTGCCATTTCAGCAGCTTGCTAACTAGTCAATTGGTGAATGGCCTTGTAGGGAGAGAGATTCAGACAAGGATGGAAAGATTAACTTCAACGAGTTTTTCCATGGACTTTTTGACATGGTGAGAAATTATGATGAGAATCACAATTCTTCTCATCATTCTGAAGATTCCAGGGACGGCCCTGCTAGAAACTTGTTTGCAGTGTTAGACAAAGATAATGACGGGTAACTGATATTTATAATCCGAACACCTTCTTGCTTGTTAACTGCAGAGTTCCTTGGCAACTTTAATGCTTTGTTTTTGTGTCGTTTTTCATAGACACCTGTCTGATGAAGAGCTCTTACCTATAATTGGAAAAATCCACCCATCAGAGCATTACTATGCAGAACAACAAGCAGAATATATCATACAGCAGGTACACATGCATGGCGAAATCTTGAAATCCTTATGAAAATTGATGAACTTTCTGGCTTTGTCATTGAAATATTGCTTGGATATTGCACATATTAATGGCATAAATAATCATCTTGTATTTTATGTATGGGGGTAGATGTTGGGAATTTTTGGGAGGGAGTCTCGTATTGGCTAATTTAGGGAATGATCAAGGGTTTATAATTAAGGAATACATCTCTATTGGTATGAGGCATTTTGGGAAGCACAAAGCAAAGCCATGAGAGCTTATGCTCAAAGTGGACAATATCATACCATTGTGGAGAGTCGTGATTCCTAACATAGTATCATAGTCATGCCCTCAACTTAGACATATCAATAGAATCCTCAAATGTCGAGCAAAGAAGTAGTGAGCCTCGAAGGTATAATCAAAAGTGACTCAAGTGTCGAACAAATGGTGGACTTTGTTCGAGAACTCCAGAGAAGAAGTCGAGCCTTGATTAAGGGGAGGTTGTTCGAGGGCTCCATAGACCTCAGGAGAGGCTCTATAGTGTTTCCTACCAATGTAGAGAGTCATGATTCCTAAGAATAGAAACAATTTCCCCTTTTCCCCCTAACAATCAGAGCTCGCTGGGTTATAAATGGATTATTCATACTCATGGAAATTCCAAGTTTAGTGTCTTTTTCTTGATTATTCATATCTGTTGATCAACAACTCCTTTGTGTCTTTTTCTTGCAGGCGGATGCAGATAAAGATGGACGTCTCACCTTGACAGAAATGATCGATCATCCTTACGTATTTTACAGCGCCATTTTCAATGAAGACGACGAGGACGACTACAATTCCCACGATGAGTTTCGCTAATTTCTTTCGAGTATGGACCTCCCTCTATCTATCGAACTCGTGCAGACAAGACGGTTGAACATAACTCTTTTGTCACTTAAACAGGAGAGCTTTGGCATTCGAAAGGGTGGTCAGAACTGGTTTAATCTTCTTCCTCCATGACTTGCCCTATGTTATCCTCATTTTGTAGCGTATGAAAGTATCATCTTGTGTAAGATAGCGATGATTCACACCTTAGATCATAGACATAGACATTTATTTATTTTGGTTGCAAATATTGATTTAGTTCGGCGTCCCTTGGTATAGAGTTGTCATTTAATTCTTATTTGTTACTAATTTATTGTTCCTGGATACAAAATTGTCTATTATTCATTGTTAATTTTCTTTTGAAGTATAAGCTTATGAAAAGTGCACTAGAACAGGTGTATGTAATTTTGTTGCTTTTTGAAATATGATGCTGGATTTGATTTTTGGTTAGGTATGTTTTTGCCGCCCGAGTTTAGCTCAAATTATTAAGACATATCTTCGATCAAGAAATCAAAAATTAGAATCTCTTATCCGGAAACCAAAGACATATCTTTGCTCATCTCAGCTACGGGCACCCTTGTCAATCTCCTTGCTCCAGTTCATATGGCATATAAGGTCCGAGCTTGGTGCCACGGTCATGCTTGTCCAAGGCGTGTTGCCTATAACTGCATGTCGGATGTCTTTGTCATGCTTGTCCAAGAAATGTTCTTCATGACTGCATGCCCGTTCTAAACTCTTTTTACTTTCTTTCACATTAAATAGGCTTTTATTATTATTGTTGTGTCAATACCGGGGGTGTATGACTGGTCAACAAAATTAAGTCTACACCCAAATGCCCCAACATGTATATTATAGGAGGATGAACTAGTTGTCAATTTTCCTACTTGGGTTATATGTTATCAAAGTCCTTATTGCCTACTCACTTTTAGCCTATAACATTGATTTCTTTAAAATTGTTTTCAACATATTTCCTCGCTCACGTTTTCTAAAATATTTCTCTCAAACGTGACTCGAGACTCGAACATACACCAATATTGTTCGTGAAGAGCGAATTTCACACAACTAACTTGTTTGCTGGATTAGAACAAGTGTCGCACAATCGTTGTCCCGCTACTGCAAGAGTGCGATTGTGACACCTAGCATAATGGTTACGGGTGCACCTATAAACATGGCTCTAATGACGTATCTGATACCACACACGTCTGCTCATAGGCAATAATATGGTGAATAGCTTCAAAAACACAAATTATTAGTTGGGAATGCCAACTTGGTGAGGGAAAGGCACATATTAACCTTACTTTGGTCATTAATGGCGATCGATCATCTTTATGCAAACAATAAGTCCGATTCCTTTAAAAAAAAATTCCGTGTATAAAGGAACATTCGAGTCTCCAATCGTTGCAGGGTCCCTCACCCAGATATCAAAACGAGAAAAGATGTAACGGTGCATTGAAAGATCCAATCGCTTTCGCCTTTCTTTCAATTATCTTCTCTTATTGGCAATGGAAAAATATGAGTAGGCAGCTGAGGAACAAAAAAGTGTTGAGCAGTTAGGAAAGAATAGAACATCCAACTCATAAATGTCTTTGAAACTTTGAAGCTCATTTAATGCAATTTTTATTATTTTTTTAGAATAAATAGAACCTAATTATAATATAAAAACAATATATTTTATACTTTACACATCATTATTTAATAATATAAAAACAAATCAAATAATATTAATTATTAATAATGGTTTCTCTAATTAATTATATAATTCATCAATTATATAATTTGATTAATCACTTTTAATCAAATTCAAAAAAATATTAGTATAATGTTTGTTAAAATAAATATTTTTAATAATAATATCCTTTTCATTAAAAAATTAATATAAGCTATATTATTTATTTATTTTTTAGTTAAAAAAAAATATGACGAATTATTCGAACCTTTTCGAGAATATGCTCTAAACCAGATGACTTTTGTGTATATAGCTTTCATTATTATTTTTAAATATATTTATTATAATTTTATGTTTACATTAATTCTATAATTGATAAGAATATACTAAAATTAATTAAAAAAATAATATATTAAGCAATTAATTTCTATATAAATATGTTTTAGCATGAGTATATTTATTAAAAAATATGAAATCAGTGAAATTAATTATTAATTATAATTAATTTAAAAAATAATTTGCCAAAATTATTCCAATTAATAATTTAATATAACTCTTTACTTTCCCAAGGCCAAGGCAGTTTTTGATTACATCCTTTTGGTTCTGTTCGTTCATTTTACAACTCAAACATTGATGAATATACGCGCTAGTGATTCATCGAAAAGGATGGTTGCCACATTATCAGGTTGAATCCCAGCTTTCCAAGTCGACATGGGGACCCTCCTGATCTTCTTCTCAAATAAGGTCATGAATTTCTCTCTCTCCCTCCACTAATTTTTCCTCTTTTGATCTGCAGACTTGAATTATCCTTGGATTTTTTTTTTCCCGTTTCTAGTTTGTTTGGGATGAATTAAGATCAAAATGGGATTTCCTGAATACCCATAATGAACTAGAAATATATCTTTAGGGATCGTGCACACAAGGTGTTTGATGTAAGTCCTGGTACTTTTTTCACCTTCAGTGTGGTGCTTACAAGCTTTTTTTGATGCTGGGTGTGCCAGAGGAGAAGAAAATAGCGGTTATATTAGGTAAAGAACTGAGATTTTGTACTGAAAACATGATATCAAATGTCATTTCTGGTAAAACTATGCGACCGTTATGCCTTTTAGCATGTGCTAGGTGTTAGTTTTACCAATTGGGGTCTGTATGAAAAGTCAGCTGGCATCAGAAAGCCAATAAGCCAGCTCAAAAGTTTCAAAATCAAAGCCTCACCATTTCAAATTGAGGAAAAGTAGGAATCTGTAGTGCTATGATACAAAAGTTGTCTTGGGATCTATTTTCAATGGCCAACTTTTTCTATACTTTCTTCTTCTTATTTACTTTATCTGGGTGGGGTTGGGAGGTGGTTAAGAAATCGAATCCAAATTTCTAAATGGTATCATCAAAATTCATGTTAATAAATGTTCTAACTATGAACATTCTTATATGGGTTATTTTGTCGAGTTGATCCTCCCCTCAGCGGACTGAGACCTTTGTAGGATGAATGTTGTTACTCTCTTATTTCCTTGAGGTTTTTGTTGAGCTAATGCTTAGAACAAGGCCTGTTCTGCAAGAGATTAGCCTTTCTTCCGAAGCTTTCTTAGGAGATTGGAGATATTTCAAAAGGCTTTCTGTTTTGCTTTCTTTCTAAAGTTACTAAACCTAAGATCTCTTTTTCTTTTTCTTTTTCCCAATTATCTTAATCTTTTTATTCTTTCTGATGCATCCTGGATGACTCAGACAACAGAAAGTAAGATTCACCAACAATTTTCGATCCTTTAAATATAGTGGGAGAGCCAGAGATTGATACACTAGTCATTAAGCAAACATCTCCTCCCTGCTTCTTGCTAGTTAAGAACATCCTGGTTGAGTGGCTGTAGAGATCAAGCCACTCCTAGCAAGAGAATTTGTATAGCTGAATTTTCTTTATCATTAATCAAAGATGGAAGCTTTACTACAGAGACATGTTATTGGATTTCCAATTGGATCATCAGTTCAGAGACTCTTACCTGATCTTGCTGGCCACTACAACATTCCATCTCCAGACAGTAAATACCCAACATTAAAACATTGTAAGAAATCCCCCAAACTCATGCTTTGATAAATGAATGAATGAACAAGAAATGGGTTCTTGGATTGAGAATAGTCTTCATTTTTCAGGTAGTAAAGATTCAATGCTTAGCAGGGTGAACAAGCTTGGTAAAAGAGCTGACAGCTTTGCTCATGGAGTCCGGGAGCATGGTGAGTTTGTTAGTCTAGTTTCTTAGTTTATTATTAAGATTCTCAAACGCTTTGATATGCTGATCAAGAGAACAAAGAATTGGGATGAATAAACATCCAAGTGAGCTGATTGGAATGAAAGTTTGATAGAAACTTTTCGGTTTATGAGCAGTGAAACTAGGATCCAAGATCACAGAAACTGTCAAAGGAAAGTTGAGCTTAGGAGCTAGAATTCTTCAAGTAGGTGGATTAAGAAAAATCTACAAGCAATTGTTTAATGTTGGAGATGGCGAGAAACTATTGAAGGCTGTCCACTGCTATTTGTCAACCACAGCTGGACCTATTGCAGGTCTGCTCTTCATATCCACAGCTAAGATCGCCTTCTGCAGCGACAGATCGATCAAAGTTTCTTCCCCCACCGGAGAGCTAATTCGATTCCATTACAAGGTAAGCTCGCCCGAGCAATAGTTGCTTTCTTGTTCCTCGTCGTTATCGTCGTCATCTTCTTCCTCTCACGCAGCACTAAAACTCGAAACAAATGGTTGTCTGCAGGTATTGATTCCAGTAGGAAAAATAGAGAGAATCAATCAAAGTGAGAATGTGATGAAGCCTTCACAGAAGTACATGGAAATAGTTACGGTGGATAATTTTGACTTCTGGTTTATGGGGTTCTTGAATTATCGCAAAACTCTTCAATATCTTCAAGATGTGATCTATCAAGAATGCAAGAAATGCTAGATGATTTGAGGAAGATATTGCAGAAGAAATGTTCTTTGGTTCCCCTCCCCTTTTTTTATCATTTGATCACAATACAATCAACTCAATTGTACAAATTCTCTTGTGATTGACAAGTTATCTTCTCCACTTCTTCATCCTCTTTCCTTGAAAGTTTCAAACTTTTACATTCAAATCTCTCTCTAAGAAGATCCCACCTTTTGGAGAAGCATCATCTCACCATAACATGACTTTACATGTAAATATATTGTCACCATTAGTAGTAAATCTATATTTAGATTGATTGGCTTAATAAGTAAAATAAGTTTAGGCAAATGATCACTATGGTCTTCGGTAGTGGCCATTGCTCAAGTTGGTTCGTTTGAATTTGCATATATTGTTTATGTGAGATCCCTATTGAGGATTATTGGGAGTGAGTCCCACATTGGTTAATTTATTGTAAGATCATGAGTTTATAAGTGATAGAATACTATCTCCATTGGGATGAGGCCTTTTGGAGAAGCTCAAAGCAAAGCGAGCTTATACTCAAAGTGGACAATATCATACCATTGTGGAGAGTTGTGATTCCTAACATGGTATCAGAGCCATGTCTTAAACTTAACCATGTCAATAGAATCCTCAAATGTCGAACAAAGGGTCGAGCCTCGATTAAGGGGAGGCTATTCGAGAGCTCCATAAGCCTCAGGGGAGGATTGTTGAGGATTATTGAGAGTGAGTCCGAGAGTCCCACATTGGTTAATTTAGTGGGATAGAATACTATCTCCATTGGTATGAAGCATTTTGGGAAGCCCAAAGCAAAGCTATCATATCATTGTGGGAGGAGAATGAAATGTTCTTTACAAAGGTGTGTTTTGTGTGTTTTGTGAAGTTTTAGAAACTTTGAGAGAAAATCCGAAAGGGAAAGCAAAAAAAAAAAAATAATATCTGCTGGCGGTCACGTGAAAACCTCTCCTAATAGACTCGTTTTAGAAATTTTGAGAGAAGCTAGTGGTCACATCGATTGGTGAGGAGAGAACGAAACATTTTAAAAATTTGGAGGGAAAGTTCAAAAGGAAAAGTTCAAAGAGAACAATATCTACTTGGTAAGCTTAAATTATTACAGTTTTATAAGTATGAATATTAAATATTTAGATTTAAATGTTTGGGATAACTAATGTTTGTATTATTTTGTTATATAAAATAATGTTATATATAAGATAATTAATATTTGGGAGTTTATTTTTTTTATACCAATTTTGTAGAAACCAAAATTAAATGATAGCATATAAAATATTAAAATAGTATTTCATGATTATTTAATACTTTTAATTAATTTCAAATTATATTTTTAATATAATATGTGATGTTTAACGACTTTTCTAAACGAAAAATTTAATTAATTAATTAATTAATTAATTGATATATGTTATATTAGTTATTCAATAAATCAACTAAAATAAAAGTGCATAAACGTTATATTGCAAAGCTAAAATAAATAAATAAAATGAATAAATGGACCTTTTCTTTTAGTGGGAAGTTGGTACAAAATTAGGAAAAGGAATTTGGGTGCCATTGCAAAGCTTAAATAAATAAAATAAAATAAGAATATATATATATATATATATATATATATATATATATATATATATATATATATATATATATATATATATATATATAAAAGAAAGTGGGAAAAGGAAGCAATGTCAAATGATTCTCATAAAGCCTGTCTTTAATTTCTTTAAGATCTCAATAATATTAATTTATAAATAAATAAATAAAAGTTTTTTTTTTTTTTGGATAAATTTAAGTATATATATATATATTATAAGTTAGTTTTTGTTAAAGTGAGTGGGTCGGCCGAGATGGAGAATAATTCCCGTCACAGCTTTGTTTAGCGAGGAAAATTTCTCTTCATTTTCTTCCTCATTCTCCCATTTGAATGAGGATTCTCCATCTCGTTCCGTACAGATCCCACGTGTTAAATAAACATTTTTAACCACAACTCATCACCCAATATTTTATTCGTACGTCAACGATAGTTAGATTATGTTACATGTTTAGTTCGTAAAGTTTTAGTTATGTGGAAAAAAAAAAAAGTCTCTAAACTTTAATAAATATCTAATTAGACTTACCAACGATGAGTTAGTAATTATTATACTTTGCGGTTGGTATTATGGATGCACGACTCTTGATGAAAGATCAATAGTAATGTGAATGATCTCTTTGACAATTAGGATGTCAATTAATGTACGAACAGAGTCTCGTACTAACGTGGCGTTTGACTATGTACACTCACAAATTTAAACTAATACTTAATTTGAATTTATCTCGAGTTGAGTTGGATAGGATGACTACAAATCTTTGGTAAGAAATGATATATCATGCTATGCCATTTCTAATGATCTATACGGGGTGGCTAACAAATTATACTCTAATCAATGTGGCATTAGTACACTCATGTCGACCATGTCGACCATATGGCCAAGCACATACTTGGACACGAGTCTTCTAAATGGTTAGTCCATGTGGCAAATTACTAATTTGAAGTGACACATCATGTTATTTTTCGATTGCACGAAAAAAGTTAAAAAAAATAAAAATGTTTTCATAGAAAAGGGGAAGAGTTGCATCACAAAGCTCTTACGCTTATAAAATATGATCCATTTGCAAAAGTTGCTTCCATATTTTTTTTAAACCATTTTTTTCTTTCTAATTTTAATACTTTTTAAATTTATCCTAAGCTTTTTTATATTAATATTATTATATTACCTTCTCGATTCCAACTCCTACTTTAAAGAATTTCTAAAGGCTAAATTACAAAAATACCCTTGAACTTTATCCTATATTAAAAAAAAAATACACATGTTCTTTCAAAAGTTGCAATAACACCCTCAACCTTAAAGACTACGACAATGTCTGGGTCTCAATTTTCATTGGAGGTCGTTATTGTACTATTCTAGGTCCAAATTTTTGTCCAAAAATGATCACATAAGGCTTTGTGACTCGTAAATAACCAACCCATCGGTATGAGTGATCAATTTTTACTAATTTTCAAAAAAAACCGAATCTTAGGCTTAAATATACTAACCGAAAAGTATGAATGATCGATTTCATCGATATGAACTTTAGAATTAAATAAACGTTAAAAAAACGAATTCAAATTAAGCAGAAGTATGTGAACACAATTGCTTAAAAGAATTTAAAGAAACTAGGTAAAGTAATTAAGGCATAGTTTATAAATGTATACGTGCTTGCATAACAAGAAAGCATCCTTTCTTAAGGGTCTTGCAAAAAAGGCAATTCCACTATTCTTTTTTTTTTTTTTCTAAGTAAAAATTACAAAGCCCCAACATTATCTTGGCTCCCTTTATGGTCCTTTTCTCTTAAAAAACTCTCTTTCACTGATATCCGTTCTTTTAATAATCTTGGTGGACGGCCATGGCTGACTCAGCTCAAAGCTTCATGTTTCAAAGTCTCACCATTTATAAGAGTTGTAGGAAGAACATTGATCATCCACCCCCACTCCTTTACCGTGTACATTAATTCATACATACAACTAGAAGCAGAAGAAAATGGATGCTTTGATGACCCGAGAAGTCGCCGGGATCCTTGTTGGCTCCACGGCGTTTCAGCCGGTTGAGAAGTCGCTGAAGAGACTGTTGCCTGCTCCGATCGGTAGTCAATCTCCCGATGGCGAACCCCGGGCGACAAAACAATGTAAAGCTTCTATTTCTTTTTCTTTCCTTGGGTTGATGTCTATGTGTATTTGTTGTGAGGGTGAATGGTGACTGAATGGAGAGAGTTTTGTAAATGTTTGCAGGTAGAGAGGATGCAGTTGTTAGCAGGGGGAGCAAGGTTGGGAGTTTTGCCCATGGAGTTAGAGAACATGGTAAGCTCTTTTTTTCTTCACTATATGGTTCTTTAATATCAAATCAAATCCATGAGGCTTATAATTAAGACTTTCAATATCCCATTAAACCAACTCAAAGATGATTGCTAGTCAATCAAATTATTATAGTTGTAACAGCTCTAAGCCCACCGCTAACAGGTATTGTCTTCTTTGGGTTTTTCCTTCCGGGCTTCCCCTCAAGGTTCTAAAACGCTTCTATTTTTCCATACTCTTATAAAGAATGTTTCGTTTCCCTCTCCAACCGATGTGGGATCTCACAATCCATCTCCCTTGTGGGCTCAGCGTCCTTGCTGACACTCATCCCCCTCTCCAATCGATGTGGGATCTCACAATCCACCCTCTTTGGGGCTTAGTATCCTTGTTGGCACACCATCCACTGTCTGACTCTGATACCATTAGTAACAGCCTAAGTCCACCACTAGCAGATATTGTCTTATTTGGGCTTTCCCTTCCGGACTTCTCCTTAAAAGATTTAAAACGTGTCTGCTAGGGTGAAGTTTCCACTTTCTATACCCTTATAAAGAATGTTTCGCTTTCCTCTCCAACCGACGTGGGATCTCACAATAGAAGCCATGAACTTATGTTTGTATTGTTTGGTTTGTCAAGTTGCAGTGAGATTAGGACAAAAGATCAGAGAAACAGTAAAGGGAAAGTTGAACTTGGGAGCAAAGATCCTTCAAGTTGGTGGGTTGAGGAAAGTTTACAAGCAGTTATTTAGTGTAAGAGAAGGAGAGAAGCTATTGAAGGCTTGTCAATGCCATTTGTCAACAACAACAGGACCCCTTGCAGGTCTGCTCTTCATATCCACACACAAACTAGCCTTTTGCAGTGACAAATCACTCAAACTTTCTTCCCCAACTGGAGAGCTCCTAAGATTCCATTACAAGGTAACAACCTATCTCTCTCTTCGATCCACTATTTGTTTACGAGAGAAACACATTCTTATTAGGTCTCCCCTCATCTGGCTCTATGCAGGCTTAACCGCCGCACCGAGTTTACAAGGAGACACTGTAAGATGAGTAGTTTGTCTCGGGATTAGTTCCTTGAAGGACCAACTAATTATTAGTAAAGTCATGTGATGAAGCCTTCACAGAAATACTTGGAGATAGTAACGGTGGATAATTTTGATTTCTGGTTCATGGGGTTCCAAAATTTTCAAAAAACATTCAGATTTCTTCAACAAGCTATCTCTCATGAGTGGAAGACTAACTGCTAGTTATGTTTGGAACTTGGAAGAATATGTTTAGCAGAAGTGTTTTCTTTTCTATTCTATTCCTTTCGGTTTCCTTATGCTTCCTAGGATTTACTTAATGGAGCCAAGGAAAGCTAGATAGATACATTTGTCTCAATTTGTACAAATTTCAATTAGTATCAATGTAAGTTGATATATATTATGTGTATGTTTGGTGTTAGCTTCTCCAAATTTATAGTCACTCAAATTTTTAGAATCATGGGGTGACTTTGTTTATGTTATACGCATGCACCCTCTCGTGCTCGTTCAACAGCACAAGCCGAGCATGATCAACACCTCATAAATACAAAAGAACTATGATCTATATTATAAACCAATGAATTTTAGGCTTTTGTTTACCCTCACTGGTTTGTGAGAACAAACAATGTTGTATAAAAAGAAGATGAGGTAAAATGGTGAGCAACTAACTCATTGAGCTAACAGGACTCTCTACAACAAGAGGTAAGCAAGCAATCGGCCAGGAACTGACTAAGCTGAGAAGTATACAATTTTGGGTCATTCCTAAAATGATCTACATGAGGGGTGGACACAAAATTACAAGCTCTAACCTCATGTCCTGCGCGTCGTTGCTCCTCTATAAATGATTCCACGGAATCTGCTGGGATAACTCGATCTGCTGAGCTGTAGATATACAATTGAGGGCAGCTTGGTTGTGACAACGATAATGTGTTCAACACATCAGAGAGCCTCCTGGTAGGAAAATATAACAATTTTCATCTTTTAGATTTCATGGACAGGTGTATGAACTAAACTTGCACAGAAACTGTAGTTACAATTCTAAACATAATTGAACAAAGGCACAGTTGTAAATGGATATGAACTTAATCATATTTATGCACTGTCTCTTGTTAATGACCATCCTATATAATTTTAGAGTTCAATATTTTCCAAATTTTTCTTGCATCTGCTCAATCTTGTAATATATCGGTAGTAGTGGCAGCAAAAGGAAGGTGCCATTACAGGTAGGACCAACCCCTCTACACCCCCCATCTTCCACCGACTATCTACCACCAGCCGTCACCACCAGCTCAACACTCTCTCGACAACCAGAAAACCAACTACCGACCCCTAAAGAAGTGACCTGCCACTCAATTGAAGTCAATTCCATTTATAGAGGCACAAGATTGAAGATTACAAAGTCTATAAGAGATAAGCCTTCATTGTCACACTACCCTGGTAATCATTGCATTGGCTGGTTACTATCTTCTTTGTCTCAGCTTCTCTAAACCAGAAATTCTTCAAAGAAGAGAGGTTCCTTGAACATACCATTTTGGTTGAGAAAATTACCTACAAGAAAGGAACATTAGCTGGACTACTTCGGATGCTAATGGTTTGTCAAGGGTATCCTCGTGATGTGGAACGACCCTACTCTATCCATCTTTGATATCACCAAAGGCCGGTACACTTTTACCACCCTCTTCATTCATGCTGATGGGTTCAAGTTTTGGATTTCAGGGGTTTGTGACCTTTGAAGATTCTGGAAGAGACTTAGTTTTTGGCAAGAACTTTTTTATGTGTCCTTCCTCTACTCTTTGAGTATTGGTGGAAAGACATATGGTCTTATCATGAAACTCAAAGGGCTGAAGGAAATGATCGAACCGTGGAATAAAGACATTTTTTGGCTGCAAACTCACTCAAAGAAACCAGGTTTTGAAGGTAATTTCTATTATTGACAACCTTGAGGAATCTGACCCCATTCCCTTGGTTCAACAGGTACAAAGAAAGCAAATGATAGCTGAGCTATTATCTTTGGATGCTAGGGAAGAAAGAAAAAAAAAATGAAAACAAAAATGTAAGAAAAGCCTTTTCCACCGTATTATGGCCGCCAAAAATAGAAGAGCACTATTCTAAGAACTCTCTCTGCGCTAAATTGTCTAGCATCTTTTCTTTATATAGTTTGCTTCCCTTTTATCCAATTGGGAAAGCCTTCTGTAATCATCATAGATTATCTATCCCTTCTGTAAATTTCATACATCAATAAAATTGTTTCTTATAAAAATAATATTAGTTATAACTATCGCATTTAAAAGGGAAACAACCTGTTCACTGTAGGTAGTTTCAAAACGAAGCCGAAGATCTTTTCCAAAACTAATAGAAGTGCTGCTTCGGTAACTGCTGGTTTAGGTTCTATATTTTCTTTATTGCTGATTGATAATTCCATCCCTGTGTTGTCCAAGGTTGTCAATCCTTTTGTTGCCACACTGTTCTTTTTCAAAAAGGCTGCAGAGAAGCCTGAAGCCCAGACCTAGAAAAGCAATAACAAGATTTAACAAATACTTTCCCTCATAGTTGTTAAAAAAAGAAACTCAGATAGAAACACAGATCACCATCAATCCTTACTAAAAGAGAAAGTCCTTGAATGTAAATTGACCTATTACAAGCAAAAATAAGGTGCAATTTATATAAAAGAGCTGTGAGAACCTACAACAAACGTTACTTTAAATTCACAGAGAAAATAATAATTGAATAAACAAAAATTTGTCCTTATCCATAATTTTAAATATACATGATATGCAAGGAAAAAGGGCCACTTGAGTCTTTTTCCCATATGAAACCTGATAAATCGACGGTGGAGAATGACCAATTCAGTGATCTTATTTTTACTTTAAATCAAAGCATAGTTAACAGTACATAGTTAATACATACATACAGCAAGCAACCAATTTTTTGAATAAGGGGACTGGCGTCAACATGGTGCAATAGTAACTGTATATCTTTCAATATTGATGACTGCCTCGTTGACAAAGAACAAGAATTTCATTTTAAGGCCGCCATTACCTGAGGATCAGGAGCTGCAACAGGAGCAGAATCGACAATGCAGCCCTTAATCCTTCCCAATAAAGAAGAATCATGATTCTGAAACTTCTCCAGAATAGCTCCATACCTGCATCGAGATAAGTCCAAGGGAACAATCACGTAAAGACATTGGTTCAAGAAAAGCCCAAGGTGCTAAATGTGAAGGGCAAAAATCCCCATTACCAACTCCCTGCAAAATAGGAAAATGAACAAACTTTCATTCTGCGTGCATGTTCAATGAAGAGGGAGAAAAACGTACGTTAACCATCCAGTATTGCTAAAAGTGTGAAACACCAGGTTCTTCCCGTGCTCCTCTTCCAACCAATCAGCTAGATGGTTCACAAGCAAGTCAATGTGCTGTTCAACTTTCCCACCAAGCTGATACGCAAGTATCTCAGCCATTGGAAAAGTAAAGGTAATGGCATGAAAACCCCTGGAAGTATACCATTCGGCGTATCTATTTAAATGTTTCTGCTTGGCTCCCAACCATCCTAATAAAACCACCACCGTCCTAGATTTTGCCACTGAACAAGCAGAACTACCCGTAATATCTACCGACGTTGGCTCCGGTAAATGCCATCTGTACATAACCTCAGAAGGTGGGAAAGAAAGATTACGTGAAGGTGCAGCCTGCTTTGATGCCTTGGTCAATGCAGCTGACTGATATAAATTAGAGAGAACGGAGGAGGAAACCAAAGACGTGCGGAAGTTTCCAACATAGTTGCAACTGGAATTTGGAATCGGAAAGCTACATTTAGGGATAGGTGCATGAATTTTAGTAACAAATGATAAGTTTGCAAGTTTTGAAACAGAAGTATGGGAAACAAATGACGTCTTTGATTCCTTCAAGAAATCCAAAATTGATTCTGAGGAAGAAGAAGGAGAAGAAAAAGAAGCCTCTGGGGGTCTCTGAGACGGTAACTTGTCTGAAAAGTCAGAGGAAAAAGATGCCACAGCCACAGCAGTTACAGCGACGAATGGTCGTTGAAGGATTCCAGACAAGGAACCCATATCTAAGACACAGATCAAAATGTCTCATGCCAATAGCAGATTACTCCGAAAGAACATGAGGCAAAAATCAAGAGTTGAGCAATCTAAGATGAACACGCCCAGAAAGCGAGACCTTTCTAGGAGATTACTGGAAGTTAATGGGCACGAGAAAGATGATCTTCGGATGGATCTTTGAAACTGTTCAATTCAATAAAATCGGGCTGTCACCTACTTTGACAGCCGATGTCATTTATCCTCAAACCAAACCGTCCAAGAAGTTTCCTAGAAAATGTGGGTTTTCGTCAAGCCCTCTTTCCGTTCCCACCCACGCACGTTGCTGAAACAAGAGAAAAACACGTCTCCAGCAAATTAGAACATTAATCTCACATGGCTAAGTAACACGATTAAATAACATTATACTTTTAAACTAGGAACTGGGAAACCCCAAAAAGGAGGGAAAAAGAATTAGTTGACGCCACGTGTTGTGAGCTCCAGCCAAAGAACTCGGTGAGGATAGCGACACAACTCCAGAAAAAACAGGCCCCCCATCTTCAGAAGGAAGATGAGACCATTGATAAGGATTTGTCATTTTATGCGTTGCCGTCCATATAATAATATGCTCAGGATAAAAAAAAGTGAACCAGAAAACAAACACACCCAATAATATCCAATCCAAGTAAACGGATTGATTTGCTAAACAGAGCATGAACCGCCCGGATCAACTACGCCAACCTCAAACTCAAAAGATAGATCTACTCGAGGTCTGGAATAACAGCAGGTAAAAGACGTACGTTTCACATCACGAGTCATAATCCCAGGCTGACTTGGTCGTGAACAAAACATCCCCGTTGAACTTTCAAACTTGGTAAAAAAATGTGAAACAGGTCTCAATATTCGAAGTAATTCAGAAGAAATCCAGTCCTCACACTCTAAACAAGTCAATTTAATCTTTTCACATTCGAAATTTGGATACTAATTCGTTCAATAAGTCTCAGTAGAAAAACACTCGGTGTGTCTCTTTCTACAGTACATACACAGACGGTCAAACCGGAGAAAGAGCATTGAATTTTCCACAACGCGGCGCTGGTTCTGGTATACTAACTATTAACAAAGAGAAAACTTAAAAGAAAAATGAATCGTTCCTCTCTAAAAACGGTATACCGCGTCCTAAAATCGACGTTCCTCAAACTACCCTATATTCAACCTCAGACAATATTTCATTTCATTGCATTGCTATAGAATCTTCAAAAATTTGAAAAATTCGACAATGAGGAAATCCGATCATCGGACTTCAACCCGGCCGAAAGGAGATACCAGAACAACAATCAAAATGAGGGTGAAAACTATCAAATAGCTCGTTGGCAGGCTAGTTCGAAATCAGAACAAAATCCAGAAAATCACACGCAAAGAAACAGGAGAAGACAAGCAGAGACCGGAACACAAAAACAACAATCACAAAACACGAAATCGAATCAAAGAATGGAAAATGCAGGTTCATGAAGAGATCGAAAGAGAAACATACCGTGGAGAGGGAGAGAAGGAAAGAAAGCGAAATCCCGAAAGCAAAATCCAATGTCGATTCCTTGTTTTTCTGCAACTTCTATACGTTAAGAAGACGAAGGAATGAAGCAATGAATGGCGGAGAAGAAAGAGCGAACACGCGGAAGAACGAAAATTCCGTAATATTTATACTAACCGTTAGTTAGCGTTACGATTAATATTTATAATATTATATTTATATTCTTTTCAATCTTTATATTTATCTTCAAAAAAATAAATAAGGTGGGTCCCAAATCCCAACCCCATTCCCATTCCAAGATTATTAGATGATTTTTTTTAAAAATATAATATTTTAATAATTTTAAAATTTATTCAAAATAGTAGAATTCTTTTAAATATTTATTTTATAACGTTAAAAGTTAAATATTTTTATAAAATATAAAAATTATAGTAAGTCAGTTTAAATTTTATATTTTAAAATTCTACTTATTTTCTTGCAAATCTCATTAAATGTAATATCGATGAGAAGGTTAGATACTCGAATCTCACACCAACTATAAATCAGGTTGGGATACAAGCCATAGACCTAAACATTATGTTCGTATAAACATGGTGTTCATATAATCTAATAATCCGACCAATCTAGACTACCCATCATCCAAGTCATAAAAATTGAGTGGGGTCCTGTTTTCTTTTATTTTGGTTGGGTTAAATTTTTGAAAAACTGACAATTTGGTTCAGTTTACTACTCGACTTTATAGAATTTTTCTTAAGATTCATGTGAGTGAAAATAAAACATGCTAAAATAACTCGTACTGATTGGTGGAGAAAGTGTTTAAGTCAAGTAGAAACACGATCGTGTCACGAGAAATATAAAAATCAAATGGGGACGAAGCAAATTTTAAAAAAAATAATAATAACTATATGGCTAGAAAATTGTGAAATGGGAATGTAACTAATTGAGGTACAATTTTATTTATTTATTTATTCTTTATTTATTTATTCCTTATGAAAAAAGGATTAATGTGTTGGAATATGTGAGAAGATATCCTAAAAAAAATATTCTAATGGTACAAGAGGAGGAATGGGTGAAGGGCATGCCCATGAGCATCAAACCTTTTTGCGCAAAAAAGATTATGATATTATGATTAGAATTTTATTTTTTTAAAAAAATTGTTTTCGAGTTCGTATTATGGCTGTATTTCTTATTTCTGTAACGAGAGAAATTAAGAAATACGGTCATTTTTAGTTGTTAAGGATAAATTTAAATACAACATCGACGTATTAAAGATAAAAAAAAGTTACCCTCGAATTTTCTACCATTGTTTTTTAGTCTTAAAAAAATTAGTCTAAAAAAATAAAGGATAATTTTATTAATTTTTTTTGTAATTTTGAAAGTATTTAAAAAAGAAAAAAAAAGTTATAGAATATATTTATGCAATGAAGGGGGAGAGAAAAGAATCAAATAAAATAAAATAAAATAATTATTATATAAATTTTATTCTTAAGCTTAGGCATAATATATTATCTGTAAAATAAAAAATCAATGATTTTAGAACATTCAAATGCGGTTTAAATTTAAAATATACAATAACAAATTATTTAAAATTTATAAGAATTAAATGAAAATTAATTTATTTAATTTAAAATATTTGATAGATTATCTTGAATATTATCGTCTACTTGATTTTGACAAATAATAATAATAAAAAAAATAGTTCTACTAAATAGACGGTCAAGATTCTCCTATAAACGACAATCACAGACAAATTAAAGTTAATATTTTAAATAAAAAAGGTTTTTTTATTTTATTTAAATTAAAAAGAAAACTAAATATGTTAAACGGATAACAACGAATACTACTTTTTTTTTTTTTCTTTCTTTTTCTTTTTTGAGTTATGGAATTTTATCAAATATGGCTTAAAACCACATAAAATGAAACACTTGGAACAAATTAAAGAATTTAGGAATAATTACATTTTTAATCCTTTAATTTTTTTTTTAATCTCTTAAAAATAAGTTTAAAAGGTTCCTTTTGTTATTATTTTAAATATTCACGTAATATTTAAAATTAAAAATGTTAGGTATTCAAGATTGTCCATGATTATGCTAGTTTAAAGTCTATTAAATAAATACTTTAAATTAGATTTTATTTTTATTTTTATTTTTAGGGTTTAGAATACATATAAACTTTTTTTTTAATTTAAAAAATACTCTTATTGTTTGTTAGTATCGTTTTAAAAAATATTTATGAACTTTCAAAAATAACTTTGAATAGTTTGGAGATAATTTATGAGGTATCGATAGATATTTCCATCCATAATTGACCGAGATCGAATGTAAAACTTTTTAGATTTTTTTACAAAGGTTAGGATGTTAATAATACTTTTAAAATTTTATGGGTATTTTTTAAATATAGTATTAACCCATTTTTTTTAACTTATTACAAAAGTTGAGGGGTATTAAATAAACTTTTTTAAAATTAAAAAAATATTTTTAAAAATTAATTCCAATATCTATATCTATATATATTAATTTATTGTGATGTCCCATATTGGATTGGTTGGGAGGAGAACAAATCACCGTAAGGGCGTGGAAACCTCCCCTAGCAGACGCGTTTTAAAGCCTTGAGGGGAAGCCCGAAAGGGAAAGCCCAAAAGAAGACAATATCTGCTAGCGGTGGATCTGGGTCGTTACAAATGGTATCAGAACCAGACACCGGACGATGTGTCAGCCTTCTCGCTGTTCCGTGAAGGGAAGTAGACACGAGGCGGTGTGCCAGTAAGGAAGCTGGCCCTAAAGGGGGTGGATTTGGGGGCGGTCCCACATCGATTGGAGGAAGGAAAGAGTACCAGCGAAGACGTTGGACTCCGAAGGAGGTGGATCGTGATATCCCACATTGGTTGGGGAGGAGAACAAACCACCATTTATAAGGGTGTGGAAACCTTCTCTCATCACACGCGTTTTAAAGCCTTGAGGAAAAGCCTAAAAGGAAAAGTCAAAAGAGGACAATATCTGCTAACGGTGGGACTGGGTCGTTACATATATACATATAAATAATATAATATGGTATGTTAATACATATATGTACCGGTCAACCCAACAACTTCGCCATTACTTCCTGGCTGTTCCTCTAAGCCTGAAATGAACAGAGGATTAAGGTCTCTATATGGCAAGCTTACCTCAAGTCTTTCAAAATATGATGTCTTCAATCCATTTCTTCGACCGATTGTTGACCGAACATAATTAGGTTGGTTCCCCGTCTGTCCAGTAACTATAACACTGGTTGCATTTGTAGCGAACTTAGTCAAAGGCACCAACGTTTCGGGCTCGATAGCTGCCGATGCATCGAGCAAGAAAATATGGTTGAAATGTCCAGCAGCCAAGCCTTTAGCATGTAGTCGGAAGCTACTCATGTACGTCGAGAATATAATCTTGTATTCGCGGAGCTTGTCGAGTATTGGAGAACTGAAACACTCCTCGTCCTCGTTGTAATAACACGAAGACAATATGTCGTATGGTACATCGTCTCGCTCTCGAAAAGCGGCGATAGCACGAAACATGTTGGACTCGGGAATCACCTTCTTCAAAGATATCATCAGCTCATCACATGTTGAGTTTTTAGGAGCACAGATTAGGATTCTGCAATTGGGAGAGGTTGAGTAAATCTGAATCACTGCTTCTTTAATGATTGTGCCCGTTCTCGAAAGCTCGAACGTTCGATTCCGAGCCCGATCGTTGACGTGTATGCACGGTGGACCGTTGATCAGATAAGGTGGTGAGCTATGAAGGTTCAAAATGTGATGGACTGCATTTTTTTGAGCAGGATCAAGACATTGATGGGTAGAATGTGTAACTTGAATGGAGGGATGTCTTGTTCTTGACATGGATTCAGGGAAAAGGAAATTGTGGAACAAAGAATCAGATGCTTCTTGTATGGCTTGGTGAGCTCTTTTTAAACAAACTCTGTTGAAGGTGAAACTGATATCATATTTGTTGGTTTCATGATGCCAGTCATAAAAATCGTCTCCGAAATCAACCAAAAGAACGCTTCGCTTTCTTGACCTATGACTTGAAGAAACTCGATAGACGAAACCCTGTTAAATACAAGATTTCAAGTATTAAATAACAATGTAAATGTGTAACAGCCAAATCCCACCACTAATAGATATTGATTCGTTATGTATCGTCATCAGCCTTATGGTTTTAAAACGAGTCTATTAGGGGGAGGTTTCCACACCCTTATAAGAAATGCTTCGTTCCCCTCTCCAACCGAGGTAGGATCTCACAATCCACTCCCCTACGGGCCCAACATCCTCGCTGGCACACCACCCAGTGTCTGGCTCTGATACTAGTTGTAATAGCCCTCACGATTTTAAAATGTGTCGATTAGAGAGAGGTTTCCACACCTTTATAAAAAATGCTTCGTTCCTCTCTCCAACCAATATAGGATCTCTAACCAGAAAGAAATGGTCACAGTTGCTAAATTGAGCAAGCATAATATAGTTTGGATGAGTATCAAGTTTACTAGCTGTCTATAGGAGAAGAGCCTAAATGCAAGCTTTCATTACATAATATCTTCAATTCCAAGGTCCAAACTGAAACAAAGATATGCTAAGTGTTCGTCAATTCCATTAGTTTCTCAGGTATGAAAAAATTGATCGATCCTAAATTTTTAAATTCGATGTCTAACAAGTTTCTAAATTTTTACTTTTTGTTCAATAGGTCAAATTTTTATAATTCGTGAGCAGGTTGAATACACCGTAAACCTATTAGACACAAAATTAAAAGATCCGAATCTAAATTCACAGACCTATTAGAACAAAATTTGAAAGTTTAAGTACTCTCGATGATCCGTAAAATCTAAGCAGGAAAGTTCAAGAACATATGGTTTGTACGATCAGATTAACATTTTTCATGAATAGTCTGTCTGGATTTCGAGAACTTGCAGAGATTCAACTAGTAAAAAGTTACAGAAAAACAGAATTTAAAAGTTTTAAGTACTCTAAATGATTGGTTAAATCTAAGCATGAAAGTTCAAGAACTATGAATTATGGTTTGTACGATCAGATTAACATTTTTCATGAATAATCCGTCTGGATTTCGAGAACTTGCAGAGATTCAACTAGTAAAGCTATAGAAAAATAGAGCAAATTAAATAATTAAGAACTTCGTAATTGTTAAAATAAACTCGTATTACCTGAAATGGCTCGTATTCGGTCCCGGAGAGTCGTGCGTGGACCAAATCCCTCGATAGTAGAAACGGCCGCCTCTCAGGAACTGAATCAAACTCGAATGCCGCGAAGGTTTTATAGAACTTTTCATCGCCGTCGATTCTCGCTTTCCTATTTGCTTGTTTACGAATCAAAATTTCTTGAAGCTCTAAATTCACGCTTTCCAATTTGTAGTCGCTCCATTTCTGAATAAGGACAAACAAAAACGTTAATTTTCTTTAAAATAAATTTTGGAAACTAAAAAAAGAATAATTCTAAACAAAATCGTTATTAAATGGGTTCGAAAAAAGGTCCAAAATGAAAATGGACATACTCAATATAACTTTTCCGGCTTGGAGAATGTGGGATGTTGGGTCGGGATTCAGTGATCCAACCGATCACTCCTCTAGTTTTAGTATCGAACCCCTTTTTATTGTCTAAGTTACACTTTCGGAATGTTGGAAATTTTTCTCTACTTCCTACAATCTTCATTTTATGCTAAGCTGACTCCTCAATTAGAGTTCGAGAAACCTCCGTAGGAACTAGTTCCTCTAAATCCTAATTTTAGGATGACCGACCATTCTAATCGACTTCATATAATTTTTTAGGTAAATCTCAACATCCGCAAAATCCTCCAACTCAGGTTGGTTAATTGAGTGGAAGATCCTTGGCTTATAAGTGAGGAATACTATTTCCCCATTGATATGAAGCCTTTTGGGGAAGCCCAAACCAAAGCTACGAAAGCTTATGCTCAAAGTGGACAACATCATACCATTGTGGAGACTCGTGTTCATCTAACATGGTATCAGAGTCATGCCCTAAAACTTAGTCGTGCCAATAGATTGGTAAATCCTCAAATGTCGAACAAAGGACTCAAAAAGAAAAGGAGTCGAGCTTCCTCGAAGACATAGTAAAAATGACTAAAACTCCAAAAGAAAAAGGAGTCGAGCCTCGATTAAGGGGAGACGTATTTTGTTCGAGGGGAGGAGTCCCACATCAGCTAATTTAGGGAATGATCATGGGTTTATAATCAAATAATACTCTTTCTAGTGACACTAGAACTTTTAAGGAAGTCCAAAACAAAGCCATGAGAGTTACGCTCAAAATAGATAATATCATACCATTACGGAGAGTCGCACTTAAAAACTAGAACCCTAAATTGATATAAATTTGCAAGTTTACCTTGCAATAGAAGTCCTCAGCGTAGAGAAGAGCAGCAAAATAAGACTTGTAAGTCGCAGGACACACGGGATGTCTCAGAACTGGAGGAACGGCGTCGTTTTTTATCAACTCTTCAACGTCTTTAGGAACTAAGTACAAGGCCAAGGAACTGTTCGCCTCCAGAATGTACGCCGACTGATTCCTTCCATGGCCAGAAACTGGACGCAGAGTCGGGTTCGAGGTCGGCGGTGGCTCGGCGGTAACTTCCGGCAGCGGCACCGCCGGTTTAGGAGAAGCCGATTTACCGGTAGTGTGTGTTGTCACGAAGAAATTCGATGAAGAAATTGAAGCTCTCGAATGACTATCTGATACCGATTTCTTATTTGATGTCGACTGTGCGGTGGCGTAGATCTTCGAGATGAACTCAGATGAAGGCTCTGAAGCTCTCGAAACCCTGACGGATTCCGATTTGTTAACTGAAGTCGACTGTGCGGTGGCGTATGTCTTCGCAATGAACTCAGAATAAGGCTCTGAAGCTCTCGAAACCCTAACGGATTCCGATTTATCAACTGAAGTCGACTGTGCGGTGGCGTATGTCTTCGCGGTGAACTCAGAATAAGGCTCTGAAGCTCTCGAAACCTTATCAGATTCCGATTTCTTAATTGAAGTCGACTGTGCGGTGGCGTATGTCTTCGCGGTGAACTCAGAATAAGGCTCTGAAGCTCTCGAAACCTTATCAGATTCCGATTTCTTAATTGAAGTCGACTGTGCGGTGGCGTATGTCTTCGCAATGAACTCAGAAGGAGGCTCTGAAGCTCTCGAAACGCTAACGGATTCCGATTTCTTAACTGAATCAAATTGTCCGACGACCTTAGACGTCGATTTCAGTTTCTCGATTGAAGTCGACTGTCCGGTAGCATATGTCTTCACGGCGGACTTGGACGAAGATTCCGAGTTCTTAATTGAAGCCGACGGTCTGACTGAATGTGTCGTCACAAGCGACTCAAACAGAGATTTAGGTTTCTTACTTAAATCTCTCAAAGGCCTACCGAACTTCGGACGAATTTTGATTGATATAACTGATTGGCTTAACTGATACCTACTCGGATGAAACCTTCTCGAATAGCCGCCTTTGTCGAACTCCGATTTCGATCCCGTGTAAGAGCTTGCAAAAACGCGAAGCTGCCGAGCTTTTCCACGATTGTCATACTCGGGACGATCGATCCCAAAAATTCGACGCAGAAAATTTATAATCATCCACATCGTCCTCCTGAATCGATCAGAAGGAACAAAAAGACTCAGAAGAGCGCAAAAGAATCTGTACAAGAATCTGTTGATTTCAGCCTCTGATTATAGTGACGATCAAACAATCGAAGAAGAAGAAGAAGAAGAAGAAGAAGAAGAAGATAGCGGAGGAGTCTGCTTCTGTGTTAAGCTAGTTGTGAACTGAAAGAAAAGACAAGTCACTGAAAATCACCTCGTATGTAGTACAGTCATAGTCTATTGAATTTTATAATTAACTTTTATGTCTCCTCAACTTTTAAACTCTTAAATCTAAGAATACTAATTTTTTATTTTGTAATAAATGAGTCCACCAAATTCAAAATTTTGAAAAATTAATTCATTCGTTAAATTTAAATTTAAAATGTATGTTATTAATTGACTAGAAAATTATAATAAAATTTTAAAAATTACTAATTAAATTTGTAATTTTAAAAGTTAAAAACAAATTTGAAACTAATAATACCCGTCGAATAATAATAATAATTTTTAATGAAATATTGGACTGGAGAAACTTTTCTAGTCTCTATCCCGTCACCTATTTCATTTTTCATTTCATCGTCTCTTGCCACCTATTTCATTTTCCATCTCCGCCAAATTGTCCATTTATTTTTGAGTGATTGAGACAATAATTTTCGGTAAGTATTTTTTATATTTAATATTCCTAAAAAAATAGTGAATTCTAAAGTTCTCGATCTTATAATAATTAATTTATTAAAAATCATAATAAATCAAAATATTTCATAACAAAAATATTATCCCTAAATTAATAAAATACCTATAAATTTCTTACTTTCCCTATAAATTTCTTTAAAACTCTATTTTCTCTCAAAATATTCTTTAAAACTTTCTGTTATATTTAATTTATAATAATAATAACCTTTTGTATTAAATCGTTAAATATTTTTAAAAAAATAATTAAATAAATAAACAATGAGTGTACAAAAGTATACATAATTTAACATATTTATCTATTTTTTTAATTAAAAATAAAAATGGAAAGTGAAAAATGGAACTTTTTTCTCGTGGGGACCAATCCTCATTTCAAACCTTAGTGGGAATGAACATGAAAATATTTCAACTAAAATAGAATTATATATATAATAGCAGTTAATAATCCCAATTAACTAAAAACAATTCAAAATAAAATGCATTATATATATATAATATAATATAATGTAATATAATATATAATATATAATATAGTTAGGTAATTATAATGGGTGACCAAATAATTCCATGAAACCTCTGTATCTTCGTCTAGCTTTAAAAAAGTTGACTCGCACGACCTTTTCCATGGCTATGGCTTCCTCTACACAACCATGAGCTTGCTTCCTCGTTGCCGCCATGCCACTCCAACAGCTTCCCTTCTTCCGCTGTCGTCCTTGATCTTTCAACTCTCCTTCTCCCAACGGTTTGTTTTCTCCTTCATTTCTGCTTCCAGGTTCCAAAGTGTTTCTCGGAATCAAGCAAATAAACACAACCAAACCATGCGATTATCACTGCTTCCTGATGGATGGATGCTGCAATCTCTGATTGGACTCCACAGCGCTATTC